>NW_027468680.1:10425252-10502752 GCF_046254945.1 Alosa pseudoharengus
CAGGTGCGTATTGGCGGGGGCCGCTCGCGGTACGAGGGGCGCGTGGAGGTGCTCCAGGCTCTCCCCAACGGGACCCAGCGCTGGGGTCTGCTCTGCGGAGACGGCTGGAGCACTAAGGAGGCCATGGTGGTGTGCAGGCAGCTGGGCCTGGGATACGCCAACCATGGGCTGAAAGTATGCTGCCCATACCTGTGCCCGCATACGCACATACCCATGCACATATACATCAACACTGATGCATATACGCTCACTGTACACTGGCATGAGTAGTGCAGTATACTACTGTGTATACTACACAGTATATGTTCAAGTACATACTCTCATGTGTGTATGGATGTACATTTTTTTTTGCACATTTTGAGAGCTCTAGTGTTTGCAAGTGCGTACTTTGACTTGCATGAATGATTTTGACCAATAATGTGATGCTTCCCTCTGACTATCACGAGCATGCTATTAAATACTAACACACACCGCTTCAAGTCGCTTTGGACAAAAGTGTCTGCCAAATACCATAACCATAACAATAACCATAATACACCAAGTCAGCAAATGTATATGTCAGTAGACAAGACAGAGATGAAGAGGGAAGAGGCAGGACATAATTATACGTGTGTGCATGTGTGTGCGTAAGAGAGCACATGTGTGTGATCATTTGGGTCAGTCCATGTCAAGGCAGACATGTAGAGGGTTTGTGTGATATATGTCAGGATATAATTCACAGGCTAATACATATGGTAGACTGAAGTGTACAGTACATTGGTGTGCATGTGTGCTTGTCTGAGTAATTAATGTGTGAAAGGTGTGGAGTAGATGTGTAAGTATGGACAAGACGTGTCCATACTTATACATAAAGTGTGTGTGTGTGTGTGAGTGTGTGTGTTAGAGTGGATGTGAGGTTTCCTGCTTGACTGACAAGCAATAGGTGTGTGAGTGTCAGCCAGACAGATATGCAGTAAATGTGGGTTAGTGCATGTGTGTGTGTGTGTGTGTGTGTAAGTATGTTTGTCTGTATGTGTCTGTCTGGCTGACATTCTGTATGTGTGTGTAGACACAAGTTAGTATTTATCTGACGTGCTGTAGGTGTGTGTGCGTGCGTGTGTGCGTGTGTGTGTGTGTGTGTGTGTGTAGGTGCGTCTGCAGGGCGGGCGCTCCTCATATGAGGGCCGGGTGGAGGTGCGGGTGGGTGAGCGCTGGGGAGCGCTGTGCAGTCAGGGCTGGAGCACCAGGGAGGCCATGGTGGCCTGCAGACAGCTAGGGCTCGGCTACTCCATGCATGCCATCACTGTGAGTACACACACACACACACACACACACACACACACACACACACACACTCTCACACACACACACAGAGTGACATACTGTATTTCCACAAATAATTTGCACGTGTGTAATCTCTGGTTGTTCACACACCTGTACAAACACACACGCAATCATATATTGGATATGCAGATGCATGAACACAGACACTCTTTTACGCATGTATGCTAGATCAGTAGCCACATGGATACACTGATAAACACAAACACTTCTCCAATCATCACTCTTGTGGTATAACACACTGTGCTCCTACAGGGTAACACACACTGCATGCATGTATGGGTGTTCACTTCTTGAGGTTTTCATGCACCAACCAGCTCATAATCAAATACAAAGGCCAACTCACTCATGCAAACCCCAGAAACACATAACACACTCCCACCTTCAAGCAGTGAAACTGCTCACATTCTTATACACACAGATGTACATATATGAACGAACACCCGTGCAATGTGCTCATAATATCATGTAATTACAAAAATACACTCACCTACACATTCTCACCTCTGGTGTGTGTGTGTGTGTGTGTGTGTGTGTGTGCGTGCGTTGGATGCCTGTTTCATAAGGAAACGTGGTACTGGGACAGCAGTAATGTGACTGATATGGTGTGGAGTGGGGTCAAGTGCACCGGGAGCGAGATGTCTCTCACCCAGTGCCAGCGACACAAAGTCTTCAACTGCCAGAAAGCCGTCGCCAGGTTCTCTGCTGGAGTTATCTGCTCAGAGAGTGAGTGGGGTTTTGTTGTTGTTGTGGCTTTGATGCACACACCTTGACTAATGCTCACACCTTGACTAATGCTCACATCTTCACTAATGCTCACATCTTGGCTCACACCTTGACTAATGCTCACATCTTGGCTCACATTTTGACTAATGCTCACATCTTCACTAATGCTCACATCTTGGCTCACATCTTGACTAATGCTCACATCTTGACTAATGCTCACACCTTGACTAATGCTCACATCTTGACTAATGCTCACTAATGCTCACACCTTGACTAATGCTCACATCTTGACTAATGCACACATCTTGACTAATGCTCACTCCATTCAACTGCACTTCGACCCGCATATAGATGTCCTGTAAATCAGGGCTCTGCGTTGGGAGTTCCTTACACAACTACTGCTCCCTCTCCTTCTTTTTTGTCTCCCTGTTTTTGTCTATACTTTCGTCTCTCTCTCTGTCTCTCTCTCTCTCTCTCTCTCTCTCTCTCTCCTCAATACCAGTCTTCCCTTTGGCTCACTTTCGGTCTCTTCATTTACCGTTTACATTTCAATGATTTAGCTGATGCTTTCATCCAAAGTGACTAGTAAGTGAGGAATACCATTCAAGCTACAGTGCAATAGAAGACCTTGCGTAACAGTGCTACCTCACAATACTAGGCTGAAGTATCTGTAATTCACTTCAATCTCAACCTCTCTGCCCATCTCTCTCTCTCTCTCTCTCTCTCTCTCTTTCTCACCTGTCTCCTTCATTCTCCAGCGGCGTCTGACCTGGTGCTGAATGCCACCCTAGTGCAGCAGTCTGTGTACATCGAGGACCGTCCACTGCACATGCTTTACTGCGCGGCGGAGGAGGACTGCCTGTCCAAGACGGCCGCCCAGGCCAACTGGCCCTACGGCCATCGCCGCCTGCTGCGCTTCTCCTCCCAGATCCACAACGTCGGTCGCGCCGACTTCAGGCCCAAGCTCGGCAGGCACTCCTGGGTGTGGCACGCGTGTCACGGGTAACTACGGCAAAACATTACTTTAGGGTGGCCCAGTGTGGTGGAGGTACAAAGGTGGAGATACAACATGCATAATAATAGAGGAGATACAACATGCATAATCATAGAGGTGGAGATACAACATGCATAATCATTGAGGAGATACAAATTACTTTATACGTTTATAAGGCAAAGCTATCCTCATTTACTTAACACAGAAACATTGGTAGGAAAACATTGGATGGCTTCACATAGATCTTTTGTACAATTATGTGTGTGTGTGTCTACAGGCATTATCACAGCATGGACATATTTACTCATTATGACATACTGTCAGTTAATGGCACAAAGATGGCCGAAGGACACAAAGCAAGCTTCTGCCTGGAGGATTCTGAGTGCCAGGAGGGTGAGGAGAACCACACATACACACACATACTGACAGACATATGGGTCATTCTGTGTCAAATCAGATAAGGTCGTTGCAGTAACATTTCAGATTTTGTTCAAACCTTGTTTATATCAAGAATGGGTCCTAAAACCAAGGCCTGTAAAAGGTTTCTGTTCAAATCCAATGTCTTCATGTTATGTTCAGCCCTTGAAATTACATCAGTTTTATAGCCTGGGAAGCCATGTTTGGGCATTAATATCATGAAAATATTATTTATAGGCTGCCCAAACATTTTAGAGTGGAAGACAAACATGTTTTCAGTATGACTGAACCAATACAAGTATGGCATTCTCATTGATTTTTCTACAAGGCCCTAGATTTGGAAAAAAAATAGGTTTTGTACACATTTGGTATCAATCATTATTTTTTTCTTTGCATACTATTTTATTAATGTATTTGAGCTCTCCAAATATTATGGGCTTAAAGATTTGAAGGATTAATCACAGGGAGGCTGTGTCATTTTCATAGGATGAAAATGGTATGTGGGGTATCTAGTAGGCACTTGAAAATCTATGTGAAAGTAGCTAAGTGTATGGGCATTTAGTGTGCGAAGTGCCGATGCTGTACCATAGATAAATAAATAGAGTCAAAATCATTGTTCTGCCTCAGGGACAAGAATGAAAACGCATTGGTATATAATGAACCTTGAATTTCCCCTGGGGATCAATAAAGTATCTATCTATCTATCTATCTATCTATCTAATCTATCTAATCTATCTATCTATCTATCTATCTATCTATCTATCTATCTATCTATCTATCTATCTATCTATCTATCTATCTATCTATCTATCTATCTATCTATCTATCTATCTATCTATCTATCTAATGTAAACAAGTAAGTGCATTTATGTATAAATAAAACAAGGTACATCATTGGCACTTTATATACAAAATCACTGTAAACTGAGCTGTTTCCACGTTGATTTTTGTGTTTCTACTAGCTACCACACACACCATTTAAGTCCTATGAAAATTAACAAAAAATGCAATCACACCATGTTTCATTCTTAATATCTTCATGTTCATTTGTTGCAGAGACCTCAAATATTGGCTCAACATTAATAAAGTATTGTATTGGCAGACAAAATAATAATTGTTGTCATGGATACAGAAAATTTGTGAAGAAGACCCTCAATGTCACCAGTTTTGCATTTTGTTCCATATCTAGGGCCTTATATAAAACTAATGGGCATGCAGTACAAACTTTTAATGGTCCAATCATACCAAGAACATGTCTTTTTTCCACCTTACAACGTTTGAGCAGGCTAGGAACAATACTTTTCAAGATATTAATGCCCAAACGTGGCCTCCAAGAGTGTAAAAATGATACAAAATCAAGGGTGAAAAAATTTATGAATTTAACAAAAATATTGTACAGGTCTTAGTTTTGGGACCTAAATATTAGGGAGACAAACTTTGAGTAAAATCTGAGACGGTGCAACAACCATTATCCTGGATTTTGTCTGATTCGACACGGAATGGCCCATATACAAACAAATACGTAGACCAAGAACTGTTTAGTTCACTTCATATTTAACATACAAAATCCCACTCACACCTACAGTCTGTATGTCCATAAACACAGAGCAGTAACTACCGCATGTTCAGACATTCAACAAATGTTAACGTATAGTTCCTCTCACATCTGTCTGCTCCAGGTATCTCTAAGCGATATGAGTGTGCTAACTTTGGTGAGCAGGGTATCACAGTGGGATGCTGGGATCTCTATCGCCATGACATTGACTGCCAATGGATTGACATCACAGATGTGAAACCAGGAAACTACATTCTACAGGTAAAGCAATCCACTGATCTTGAAAGAACACGTTATTTTGAGATCAGTAAAAGCATATAAGACCTTATGACTTATGACATCCGTTGTTCAAATCTATCATCCAATTGTTCACATGATTGACTTTTCACAGATACAAAATGAAGTTTACTTCCTAATACATTCAGGTTTCCTTGCTGCTTGTATGGTTGATTATTTCTGTTTGTCTCGCAGGTCGTGATAAATCCAAACCAAGAGGTGTCAGAGATGGATTACACAAACAATGCCATGAAGTGTAGCTGCAAGTATGACGGCCATAGGATCTGGGTGCATAACTGTCACATTGGTGAGACAACATTATCAACCCTGTATTATGTTTGCCTGCCTGTCTGTGTCTGTCTGCATCTCCGGCTTAGCTGCTCATAGTCCAGAATGGCCCCTTATGCAGTGCAGTTGTTTGCTTCTATCTGCAGCTAGCGAGACAGTGATTCATTCTTTCCCAAACAATCACCTTCCACTCACCCTTACTTAATCTGTCTGCCTCTGACTAGGTCGTCTCTGACACACACTTGGGCATGTTATTAGTCAACATCCGTTTGATGGTCAGGTCAGGTATTATACATTGGTATATGTGCAGGATATGAATTACATCCATGTGTTTAGAAGAGTGTATGTGAGAGAAGAGTGTATGTGAGAAAAAGAGAGAGAGAGGGGGGGGGGGCAGACAGACATAGAGACAAGAGGTAGACAAGAAGAGGGGAGACAGAGTCTGCCAGTGAGCTTTCTTTCCACGGAAGTCTGGTTTATAACAAGTCTCGAAAGAAGAGTGCATGAGATACGTGCCTTTGAACTGTTGCAGTCACACTCACTCTCTCACTCTTGTGAGATCAGTACTGTTTTTGTTTGTATGCATGTGTTTATATGTTGTGTGTGTGTGTGTGTGTGTGTGTGTGTGTGTCATACCACAAGCCCACTTTGGTTGGTCTTTTTCCAGCGTCAGATGACTGGGAAGTGAGGCTTTGCAGGAGGATGTAAAGCGAGCCTGAAAAACAGCAGTAATGACAGAAACAGAAACAATAAAAGTGAAAGAATAAAAAAGTCTGCCATACCAGTGGCTCCCAAAGCCAGCCAGCATCCTGGGGCCAGAGCAGGGGGAGACAGCCACCCAGCTGCCTGGGTCTGCTGAAATATGCCACCAGGCAATCATCTTACAACCATTAATACACTAGTACTGAGTACTGACTATCAATTCGCACCAGTAAATTAAAGCAGCACTAATAGTGAAGATTTGCTCTCGGGGTCCCCCTACAGTTGAAGAGCGCAATAACAAATTAACTAACTGTGCGTCTTTGAACAAACTATAAACAAATCTTTGATACAATATAGCTGGAATGCACCGACAGCAGTCTTTAGACAGAGAGCTGCGAATTCCTGTAAGTAGCAGCTCTTTTCCATTTCATTTTCGAAGGGGAAGGCAGTGTTCCTACCAGCAACTTCATATGGCTATTTTACAAGCGTTAAGACCTACTCGGAGTGCCGCCGAAGTGCATTTCGCCCTCTTAAGAGTTTTTGTGCCATCAAAATGATTTTGGAAACGTTATTTTAAGATAAAAAAAATCTTTAGGGGAGCTTTAATGGTCATCACTTCTACCAAATCTGTCATCTGATGAGGAATATATTGATGTGATGAAAGAGTGTTGTCATTGCCCTCACCTCAGTCTGTTGTGAAACTGTGGCTGATTCACTGCTTGTGCAGAGATTTCATAATGTAGATTTCATAAGGTTAATCTGTTTGTCTCCCTGCAGGTGATGCCTTCAGTGATGAGGTGGAGAGGAAATTTGAGAAATATCCTGGACAGTTCAACAACCAGATAATGAATTAACACACACGCTCTCTCACTCTGAAGAGACACACGCCAAGCTCACACCAATCATGCACACGATCATACACAAGACATTCTAGCAATATCTGACTTGTTACATAAGCATTCATTAATACAATTTTGTATAGGGATCTACATACTCCATGATACAGAACACCACAATCATATACATTATGCATATTCAAATGGTACTTGTGGCAGTATGTTGAAACGGCTTTCACAGCTGATATGTGTGTGTTCGTGTGAGTGTGTGTGTGTGTATCCAGTAGTTTTATTACTTGAATTCTCCGCTCCAGACCATATGTCAAGGGACCATTGTTGAACATCCTTTGCGGTGCTTTGTTTGAATGTTCGTATGTTTACGTCCCTATGCCCTACAGGTATTTTTGAGTTGTCATGTGTGGTTGATGAAGAAACACTTTGAGTGAATGAATGAATGTTTTTTTTAAGCTAAAAGTAAAACTATGAATATTAATTTTGATTTGTTTGGAATACTATGTCCATGATCTCATTCCAATATATTTCAGTACTGCTTAATCACAGGGATTTAAGTATGCACATGCCATTTTTTCTAGTCACATTTCCTTTATTTGAAGGTATAATAAAAATGTAAAATTATTTACACATGCCATTTTATTTATCAGTTTTAATACAGGTCATGTTAATTATCATGTCACATTCACACATAATGAACTTCTTGCAAAAAAAAAACCCTGGCAATAGCTTGAAACAAGACTGCTGAAGACCACTTTAATCCGTTACATATTCATATTCAGTCTGATTCCAAACCACAGCACTTCCAGTTCAATTCAGTAAACTGCCCCACACTGTCCTCTAGCTCCCTGTTATGTGTGTGTGCTACAATGTTTCCAGTGTTCATACAGTCATTTTGCTGTAAGTAACGGGCAAACAAACACCCCAGCTTGGACAGAACTGTTTGAAAGAAAGGGGCGTCTTTTGGTTGGTTGTTTTTATCCACAAAAATGTGTTAGTGATTTTGTTTTGGATGGTAAATAGGCTTGGTTGTTGATTGGCCGCTGTCTGAAATCCCCTATCTATAGCACTAGGAATTCAACATCTCTCCTGTGCATATTTGACAGTCTGTTGAACTGCCATTCTGTTGAACAGCCTTTCGCCGGAATAGGGAACTACATCTTTAAGACTGAATTGTGCCGTTACGCTTTCCAGCGTTTCAGTTTTTGATTAGAAACTTCTGTCTGAACTGTTCCCCCCTAACGGCTTTGTCAACAGCAAAAACAAAACCAGACAGTCAAACATCTATTTTTCAATTATTTATTGAACATTTTTGTGAATCCAGTGGTTATGAGAAATAAGGCTGTCTCCATACTTACGATATTAAATCATACTCTCTTACATTATATTACATTTAAGAATATTAAATAATATTCTTACATTAAGTCACAGTTTAAGTTTCTTCACCCATTCCATTGACACACCTATGCCACTTCTAGACAACCGACATCCACAGAGCCAAACGTAACAATATAAAAGACTAAATAGAAAAGTCCACCTCGGTATCAGACATACTGACTCACAAATTCAACATTGTCATAAATATTTGTTTGCTCCTTCACACAAATACTGTATGGATTTCAGTGCTGACATGAAAGACTGTAAACAAATGTGGTTTTGGGTACACTGGTAGTGACTGGCCTATCATAAGACTTCCTCCTGCACTTTCTCATTTTTCTTCACCTCTCTCTTATCCACTCTCTTCCATTAGATAAAGCTTTACAGACATAAGCACCACTGTGGCCTCTTCTGAAAGACTCTTATGCAGACCACAAGAAACTTTATAATTTAACTCTTCTTTCCCTACTTTCAAAACACCTTCTTCGAGGCATCTTTTTTTAGCATTTCTTCTTCCAGTCCCACTTCTTCTTTACCAGTCTCTCTACAAGTACAAGTGCTTTTGTTTCTTCTTAGTTTTTCTGACATATTGTTTATGGTTCAATCTCTTTAGCATGCTGGACGGCGCATGTTGATGACATCACTCTGTGTACTCGGGGGTCATGTGCAGCATGAGTAGGTCTTCACCTCTCTTGACGACCACATTGATGGAGTCTTTGGTCCTCACAGCGTTGTAGATCTCCTCCGACGTGTTAACTTTGGATCCGTTGATCTCTATGATGACGTCTCCTGGTTTCATGCCAGCTCTAGCATCAGATCACAAAAGAAAAAGGGATTTGTAAAGACAGAATGTATTGTTGAGTTGGACTAAATTCTGTTGCGTTTCCAAAGTAATTATAAGTTAACAACTACACAACTTACAAGTAAAACAACTTTCAACACTCTTTCAACATTCTCTGAAAAGTCTGGTCAGTCATGGCCTTGTAGGTTTTTATGAGATGACCACAACTTTTTTTTATGAACGTGACTGTGCGTATGGGCACAGTGTGGGCTAAAGCTGAGGTGACTAGAGCACTATGGCTTACCGATGCGCTGGAGAGCCTATGATGACACGATGAATGAGGATTCCATGAGTGACATCGGGGAAGGAGGGATCACGCATCTTCAGTTCACTAATGATACTAGAGAAACACACACACACACAGAATAAGTGGGACCATCCCGAATTGCACTACATATACACCAAAGGAAGACGGTGTTCACTACATTCTAGTCACCGGGAATGAAACATTTGTAAAGAGTCATTGGTCATGAAAGAGTTGTATGCACCTGGGTGTAAGAGTGAGCATCATCACTCCAATGTATCTACGTTTTCCTCCTGATTCACCAAACCACGACTCTGAAACAGAATAACAGACACAAACACGAGAGCAATTATGACCCAGTTGGACTGTATGCTGAGTCATTCATAGGGCAACCAAAAGTCTTCTGTAACAGTTTCACTACCCCAAACTGCTTTACTCTACTTGTGGATAACATTAATCTATAGAACAGATTTAAGCAATTTCTCAGAAATGAGAAATATAATACTAGGTAAAAAGGAAATGAGACTTTATACGTGTGTGTGTGTGTGCGTGCTCACTCTGATTGTCTGCAGCACGGTTCAGGAAAAGCTGAACTCTGTCAGAAGGAATGGCAAATGAAATGCCAGCTGTGACCTTCATGGTGTTGACACCGATGACCTCACCATCCTATGCATCATATGGCCAGTTAGTCAGACAGCAGAAATTTCAGGTTTTCAAAAGGGAAAACTATTATAAAACTATACCACAACATTAAAATTAAAAATTGTGCCGCACTGGACTATCAAAACAGATGTACAATTAACTGTGTAACAAATGAGCAATTTAGCAGTTAACTGTGTAACAAATGAGCAATTTAGCAATTAGCAACAAGTTTATGTTTGTTTGGTCATATGTTTGTGACAGCAGGCAGACTTGCCGTGATGTCATCTTGTGTCTAACAACTCACCAGGTTGATTAGGGGGCCACCAGAGTTTCCGAACTGAAAAAAAAAGAACAGTGTGTCTTGTGAGAATGAGACCCCTGTGGACAGAGCTTTTTGAACGTCGGGATGGTCAGGACCAGGCTAGCTGTGCAAAATAAACCCCCACGGTAACATATGAAACCAAGTCAAGGCTATAAATTCAGCCAGGATAACCAAAATCTCAAATGTCCTCGCTGGAACTGTCTGAGTCACGACACTAACACCATTCTGCTGAGACAACCGGACTCTGGACTCAAGATCTTATACACATTGATATTCCATGCACAAGGTCAAAGTTTTAAGCCCTGCGGTATGCATTATACAAAGCTATGAACACTACTGAGGACGGAGTGACGCCTTCATTTTGGCAGCATGTTATCGTTGTGGCAATCTCCAGTGTTCAAGATTCAGTTCGCTTTGGTAAGAGAACAGCTTTCCAGTTCTTTACAAACCCCACGAGAAGAGTGTCCTGAGAATACTGAATAAGGGCCCAATAGGGATGTAACGATTACCGGTATAATGATAAACCGTGATAAAAATGTTGACGATAACAATTACCATTTTCTTTTGAAATATAATTATCACGGTTGATTATCACGGTGTTGAAACCGTGTGTTTAATCCTTCCCAGCTTCATCCGAGCCTGCTTTTGACATACAGTAGGCCTGGTACAATGAAGCAAAATTGGTACCCTACTGATTCTGTTGTCTAGCCTAATTGATGGTTTTAACTGCGAATTGGATTAGGCTACACCTGATTTTAAAAGGCGGAACATTTTCACCGCAAAACTTGCACTGTAACATTTGCACTCTGCGTCTTTTTATGTTCGCGTGCACATTAAATCCATTCCACTCACGTTATCGGAAGAACACAGTAGCCTAAAGTTTTTTTCGAACACTTACTTTGGTCTCACTCAGGGTAGGAATTTCACGGCGGCCACGTTTTTGCCCCTTGTGTTGGCCGTGATGTCCCTTTGAAAATCAGAGTTTTACAGGCCACGGTGCCCTTGGTGCCCTTCTTTCAATATTCTGCTTTGCATCCTACTAATAGCGAATTTTATTTAGCCTATGGCCTGTCAAAATAATCTTAGCATTCACAGCGCAAATTAATTTATTTTACGCAGTGGAGAAAGTGACAGCGCAAGAAAGAAAGTGCGTCTAAATTCACCTATTCTTCTCAGTTGAACTACTCGCGAAGTAGCCTACTCATCACACAGACATCACAAGTATCACATGAAAGAGCTTTTTCTCAGCTTTTAAACGATGTTAGCCGCGAATTGCTGTGGTGAACGGTTCGCGAGAAACGTAAATAATATAATTAAATTTAATCATAAATTCTACTGAAGGTTTTCGTCCATCTCCCTACCCATTCCTCTCGGTGCAATACTTCACGAACCTTTCGTTTAACACATGACAAACCATATATCAGAATAAACAGCAGACCTTACCGAACATAAAGGTGTAAAGCAGTCCCCTGTACAGTTAGCCGTTCCAGAGTAATCCACTTTTGAATTTGCAGTACATTTCGACATGCATGGATGTCTCCAAATTTGGGCTTTAAGTTTTACAATGTGTTTAAATTGTTCCACATGATTTCATAACGGGCCAAATACAAAATAAATGTTACAAATATCGCCTATATATCGGTAAATCAGAGGACAGCTGACAAAGAGTTTGTGAAAGTAGATCACAAAATGCTAAGCATGCATCTAGGCTATTTGAGTTTCTTAAAGCTGAACTGTGCTTAAATTGTTCAATACATGATTTCATAACAGGCCAAATATAAAATAAATGTTAAATATAGCCTAGATATCTGTAAATATTAGATGTTCAGATGATTTGCAGTTCTATATAATATGTCATGTTTCATGTTTTTGTAATGTTTCATACAGTGATGCAGGTCTACTGCAGTGAATAGGCTATACAACTTTGATATTTTTTATAGCCTATGTGGCCTTTGTGCCCTCCACCAAATATGCCCAACTGAAGGCCAAGTCGCCTTGCCCCCAGAATGGTGAAATTCCAAGCCTGGTCTCACTCATTGGATCCAAATAACAGTAATAGCAACCTCCAAGTCATGGTAGGGTAAGTTAAGCGATAAGCACATAGCCAATTAAACATGAAAAACTGAACGGGACACTTTTTGAAACTATTTCAGCTTGTGTAGGCCTATCAGTGCTTTCTGAACATATTGAACGCACTTTTAAAAATACCGTGATAATACCGAAAACCGTGATAATTTTGGTCACTATAACCGTGAGGTTAAATTTTCATACCGTTACATCCCTAGGGCCCAATAACTCTTAAAAGGTGCTCTAAGCAATGCTGGGTAATGTCACTTATGTTGACATTCAAAAAAAACAGAGAGCTAGCTCGCTACTTCCTCCCCCTCCTTTCCATGCAATTGAAACTCTCCTAAACGAGCATCTCGTCTGTGATTTGCTGGAACAGTTTGTTATGTTTTTATGGGCTAGGTTTTCCCAGGTTGTTTTTGTTGCCATTTTTGGAGCCTGGGCTGGCCACAGAAGTCGCGTTTTTTTTACAGTGTATTCAGGACTGTGCAGGCAGCTAGCGGATGGTGAGGTGATGTTTGCTGTAAGTGACAAAAAATTTTTCAGCCTAAAAAACAGGTGGCATCGCTTAGAGCACCTTTAAGTGCAGGCACTACCTTTCTAGACCTTTTAAATAATTCTGCAACTACTGATACTGATATGTATTCCATTTGTTTAGGCAGTATGATGGATACCTTCAGGTTATGGAAGATATCTGCCAGATGAAATGCATTAATAATTAGCTATCTAATACTGCATGATAAAAGTACCTGGCAGATTACTTACATCAATGGCTGCGTCTGTCTGAATGTAATCAATGTTTTGATTGGACAGGCCAAGCTCCTTGCTTCCTCTCTGGGTGGAGCTAACGATCCCTGAGGTAATGGTGTTCCGCAAGGCGAAGGGGCTCCCCATGGCCACCACAAACTCCCCCTGGCGCACATCTGATGACTTTCCCAGCCGCAGCGTTGGTAAAGGATGCTGGGAGAATCGAAGGGCAAGTTAAGTGAACCTGCATATGGGAGAGCAATCATGCCATACAGCAGAGGTACAGTGTGTACCATAAACTCAGCAACTGCCAACACCCCTGTAGTGGCAATCAGCAGCATTCTGAATGTTTCACCTCTGTAATGTTTCAATCTGCTTTATTTGGCCTACACTAGGAACTTAAAAGTTCAGCCTGTTTGACCCACAGATAAGAAGATCTCTTGAACAGCCATATGGCACCTCTACAGAAAATAAACCAACTTCACTCCAGAGGGTTTCATAAGTTCAATTTCAACAACAACAACAAAAAACAGACATATTGTTCCTATGATACATAAAAGTGACAGTATTATGCTGAACACGAAGCAATAATACACCAAGGTCTTACCCTGGGATTGATTTTGATGGTGGCAATGTCGGCCACCTGATCCACGTCCTGCACCGTCGCATTGTAGGACTCCCCATTGGTAAGCTTGACCCGCACACCGCGCTTGTTGGCCACCACGTGGGCGTTCGTGACTATGAGCCCGTCACTGCTGATGATAAATCCGGAGCCGTTAGATATGGGCAATTCTCTGCCCGAGAATGGATGCCTGTAAATGCATTTAAAAGGCACAATAAATTCAATCATACAGAAACGCTCATCAAAGTATACATAGCTGTTGACAATGACCACTGACAGCAGCCATCAGGGACAAGGAACAAGGTGTCAGACGCCGTCAATTAACAGACGAACAGGTGGAAAGTGGAAACGATAGAGGCGGAAACATGATAAGAGTGTCATCCATGTAGGGAAATCTATATCGAACCTGTTTAACGTTACCTTCCAATAATCTCAATGTAGACAACTGCAGGGGTCGACTTTTCCACGACATCTGCGATGAAGTTGTACCTGTACCTCGGGCTGTCGGGCTTGTAGGGGGAAGCACAATATGCCGTGGGGAGAAAGCTTCTCAGTATCGAGTCTTTGAGTCCTGAAAGTTTCTTGTTACTATCGTCTTTAGTTTGATTATGATATACCAGGGCAGTACCAGCGAAACCCAGGCCAAGTGCCACCGAGCTAAGCAAACTTTGTCGGTTTGAACCACCGTCCCAGTTGCTTCTCGAACTTTGTTTCGTCGCTGAGATTATGTCATTTCTCCTGTCACTTGTATTTGTCCCATGCTCTGTCCCCACCGAAGATGCTCCCGAGCTATGTCTGAGGAGTCTCGCAGAAATTAAGTTATTCTGACCACTGTGCTCTCGAACAAGTCTCGTGATTGTCCGAAGTAAACTGTGATTCGCCTGCATTACTTGCCTTGTTGCCATATTGCATCAGTTTCGACAATAACTCAACAGTTCGTATACGGCAGCAAAACGGGTTCAGTTACAATACCTCATGTACTCACAAAGAACCTGCGTTAAAAAAAATAGAAATAAAACTAATATCGGTAGCACTTAACATTATTTCACAACAGATCCCAACCAAAGATCCTCTCTGCCCCAACTAGTCCAGCTTTAACAACACCCGGAAGTAATGACATGCAGTATCGAGAGCGCATGTCTGGACATGCCCACAGTCAGATGCAGATGGTGTGTTCAAGATCAATACAGATTTGTGTTCACACAAAGATTTATGTAGCATCTTGATAAGTTTGGCCTATTAAACGAACCAAGTTCTGTTCTGTCTCGATCTTTCAGTTGACTTATTGTCTATAGCAGGGGTTCCCAAACTTTTCCACGACAAGGCCCCCCAAATACCACTAGGCTCTGGCCAAGGACCCCCTTGATGTGTTATTAAACCCATCGATAATACTACGGCAAGTGTAAAAATACATTAAGCTATTCCTAATAATTATTTTAGCCACAAGCACTTCGCTATGGAGCATACAGTGTGTAAAAAAGGTATTTGGGGCTTTCTGTTATATGAGAGCTATCACTCTACTATTATTCCCAGTCATTATCATGGGAAATGTAATGTTCAGATATGCCTCACATTATTATAATGGCATTGTATAACAACCCGCATAGTAAAAGGTATATTTTACATTTTTCAAATGTATTTTTTTGTTGCTTTTATTTTTCCTTCCAACTTGCTGAGGCCCCCGTGGCACCCCCTCGCGGCCCCCACTTTGAAAACCACTGGTCTATAGTATATCATGCATACTATTCACTCAATTACTGTTCCACCTATTCCATACCAAAACAAAATACAATTGTCTTTTGCCTTCCTCGACTTTATTGACATCTCCATGTTCTGTATAATGTAGCCTGGGCATACCCATACGAACCTTTGGCAAATTTGGAATTTGCTCTGCAGGTCTGTCTGGCCCAGAGGCCATTGAAGCCCATTTCCAATGTCCCTAAAACACGGTCACACAAATACAATCGCAAATCCGGCATGGAGGTGTATTTCTTTATAACGGAGTAAACAATTGCATCCAAAAACCTTCGTTTACAACGTTGCTGCACTTCTGAAATGATTTGGTAAGAGTTTTATGCACCAATTTAAGTTTAATTTCACTGCTAGTTACGCCCCTGCTGGAAGTCGTAAGTCAATGAACATTGTCCAGACGACCCACTCTCAATTCCAACTGAGAAGGTCTGCGAGCTAACCAGCCCAGGTATAATGTGGAAAAGCTTGACATTACATTTATACATTGAAAAGTTACTGGCTTGGGTATCCCATCCTAAATGTAAATTTGGTCAAAATGCAACTGATCATAAACAGTTGTTGGTATCCATAGTGACAACATACATCCTAAGAAGAATGCAAAGTTTGCTGATTGTAAATGAGCTGTTAGTAGTTCTTCATGTACCCGCATTAAACACATGTAAAACTGATCAACAATTTTACACAGAAATAGCATGTCGTGCTTTTGTGAAGCAGAAGACTCACCAAATCACACCCAGCTGAACAAACTGTTTAATAACACATTAAATGCTAACAACACATAAGGCATTTAATAAAATAACACTACACATGGCCCCAAAAGAGACAGGGTGAAATGAATACAATTCACTGAGATTCAACACCTGCAAGACATTGCTTGCATGGATGTGTGCAACAGATGGCAGGACATTTTTTCGTTTTCTCTCTGTTGTCATTGTCTTTCTCAGTCTAGTGGGTTTTTAGTTGCTGTTGCTGTTCACTGCATAACAGTTTGCTTCACCACACGTCCTTCCTTATCAATTGCAAAATTGTAGTTTTGGGGGTTATCCAGTGCATCCTCGATCCTCTGATCCAGATTCTCCAAGGTAATGAAGGTCTTTGCCTCCTCCTGTAAAAAAGAGGAGGGGGAAGAGGGTGAATGGCAGCGTAGTTGCTAAGGAGCTGGGGTAGCGGGAGGGGGAAGAGGGTGAATGGTAGCGTTGCTAAGGAGCTGGGCTAGCATGCAGTAGCCTGGAAAGTTGTGGGTTCATTTTCCAGCTTCCACCGTTGTGCCCTTGGGCAAGGCACTTGTGCCACGTTCCATTTCCAAAGTTGGTCTGGGGAGAATGGCCCTTCTAATATAACTAACATATGTAAGTCGCTTTGGATAAAAGCGTCTACTAAATGAATAAATGTAAATTTAAGTGTGAGTCTATGGGGTTCTCATCTGTCTTTTTGTCTATCCTTCCTCCCTCCAGTCTTAGCCCCTCCTAATTAATTTTGTGAAGGAACGATAGGAGGATGGTCTCCCATTCCTCCATCGTCCAATCGTTCCTTCACAAAATTAATTAGAAGGAGGGGCTAAGACTGGAGGGAGGAAGGATAGACAAAAAGACAGATGAGAAAACCCCTGTGTGTCTGTGGGCAAGCGCAATGTTAAGATGATCAAGTTGAACCATCATGCATATCTTAGAAACCAAGCCTAATTTTGTGACCCTAAATTTTGTTTCCCTTCTTCTCCATTTTGAACCAGTAGTTCATCTCAGCCGCTCAAGTATTAGTGCTGCATCATATCACTAAATAACTAAGATTATTCATTATTATTTCATATTTTAGATGTTGCATAACAGCTGTTATGTACTTACAGAATCAAAACAGATATGGGCTCCATTGTAATGTTCAAATAGCCCAAGTTTTGTTTACCTCCTTGTAAATTATATAGAATTATCATTATTGCTACTGTTTTATGTTATTGGCCAAAAAGCGTGTGATTAAACAGATATTCACTATAGATACATTAACTGTAATTATCTCCCAGAGCATTTCTCCCTGAGGGGATTTTTTTAACATCTGGTTAACACAATATTCGGTAGCTTCTTTGTCAGGTGAATCAACTTGTCCCTGATGTGGACCAAGTTGAGCCAATAGACCACTTTCTTTTAATAGGTATATTTTTGGGCTCTTTAGCTTTTATCAGACAGAACAGTGAAGAGGGGACCGCAAAGGAGTGGGTTTGGGAAATGACCTCAGATCAGACTCCAGGTTTCAATGATCACTGAGTTTGTTTTACAGTATGAGATGGTGATGCTAGTCATGTGGAAATGGCAATTTGATGACAGCTCTGGTCCAGTGCTTGAAACCAGTATGCTTCAGTGCCTCACTGTCAAACTTTTCCCATCCCTACATATTCCCTTTACTATAGGTAGACTTAGGCTTACTTAGACTTATACCAACCTCCCTTAAACATAACTGCAGGGCCTGAGTATCCACACATCACAATGCTTTTCATAAATCTGCACTGCTAACACATCAAATACAGACAAATCCACAAACTATGAATAATATTAGTTCACATAATATTAGTTGACATTTTGCAATCTTACCTGTAGTCTCAATATCTCGCTCTCCTTCTCCTTGACAAGCTCATCAAGTTCTCGCTGCCGTTCTAGAACCACCTCCATCTGCATCCGTTGTGACTCCTCCTGTTCCTGCTGTACCCGTACCTCCCTGTAGGCATAGCATGAGACATCATTCGTACGTTCGATATACTGTTTGCAGGCAATCGGTATGTGGGTTTATATTGTGTGTATGCAAGTTTTTCTAGCAAAATTGCCAGAGGGATAACACAATACATATCTCCAGCTGCCTATTGCTTTAACATAGTGCAGTTGGCTGGAGAAGTTGGCTGTTGTTTTTTACAACAAAGGTACTGCTCTGCCAAGAGGCAGCTCTTGGCCACCGAGAGTGACAATAGATATTATAGACATCAAAGATTACATTCGTTCAAGACAGATGAGCCTACAGAACTATTTAAATATGGATATCCACATGTCAAGGATTTGTTAAATGTGTGGGACGTCCTGCATGTCCATGTGTGTATGGTGTCGGTGTGAATAATTCTTTCAGTGCTCACCTTATTTTACGCAGCCGTTCATTCTCTTGGTTGTTCCACTCCATGAGTGCTCGGTGCTCCTCAGCCTCCTGTTTCGCTCTCTCTTCAGCTAGAGAGCCCGTCTCCTCGTCATAGCGCCTCCTCAGCATTTCTTCTTTAAACTGCATTCTACACATAGACAATCGTAATGTGCTTGTTATTTTTCGGCACATTCAAAATGTACAACGTCTACATGCATGTACAACAACTTTTTCGAGAATAGCTTTAAGATGATCAACTTGACCTTCCATAAAATACACACTGACATCTCCTTACCGCAGTGCCCTCATGATGAGATTGTACTCAGTGAACCGTTCCTTCAAAATAACCATTTCTACTGGGTCCACAGGCGGAGGATACTTGATTCTCCCGGCTTTTGACTTTGCCTTTGGGTCATTACGTGATTTTCTACCTCTGACTGTCTCCACAAGAACAGCACGGGGAGCAAGAATGCGGGCAACTGGAGCCCGTGCAGTCCTACTGAGAGCTTGGAACATGTTGTCGGTGCAGCCAAAGATGTATATACACTGTATTACACACGTTTGTACTCAATGTACGTATATAACTTAGGAATAATAGAATTCATCGCAGCGAAATAAGTTAAGCCATCCACCAAAGGGTCGCCATGTTTCATGCACTATGAACCCGGAAGATGATGTATTACTTTTTCGCGTATCGTGTGCGATTGTGTACACTGTTGCCTCTGGACAGCTCATTACTGCCATCTACGGACTGAAACTGTGAAACTCATTCCTAAACGTGCCCAAAGAAAGTCATACCTAATGTGTCTGCCAAACAATCATCGGTTTGCGCATCACAGGTATAAGGGCTTTGCCACTAGCTTATGTATCCTAGGGGATACTGTAAGAGGCTGGAGGCTTTTACCACTTCCTTAACGTTCTGTATGTGTATGTGATAGGCCTTGCCTGCCTGCTGACTGTGCGTATTTTAGTATTGGTGAATTATGGCTGGGTGAGGTGGATCTCAGAGTGGTGCACTAGTATAAGTATAAGTATATATACTTTTTTGATCCCGTAAGGGAAATTTGGTCTCTGCATTTAACCCAATTGGTGAATTAGTGAAACACAAACAGCACACAGTGAACACACAGTGAGGTGAAGCACACACTAATCCCAGCGCAGTGAGCTGCCTGCTTCAACGGCAGCGCTCGGGGAGCAGTGAGGGGTTAGGTGCCTAGCTCAAGGGCACTTCAGCTGCGGCCCACTGGTTGGGGCTCGAACCGGCAACCCTCCGGTTACAAGTCCAGAGTGCTAACCAGTGGGCCACGGCTGCCCCCTAAATTACTACAGGGCATAATGCAGTATTGCTACAATGCTTGTCAAATTAGGTCAAATACACTCACAATACTCACTAATACTCTCGCTTACAATAATCATCTAATCTCTCTCTCTCTCTCTCTCACATACACACACACACACACATAAATAAATACATAAATACAGACATAAATTGTTATGTTTCATTTTATTCAGGTACTTCTGAAACACAGATTCTAAGTACCAGTCAGATTTTTACTAATGGCCATTACCAGGCTGAATGGTTTGTTTCTCTAATCTATCTTGATTTGAAAAAGGTCTCCTAAACAGAAGAGCACACAGAAACAAAAGCTCAGACAAGCGGACAGACACTGTCCTACAGTTTTTACTGAGGCACCACATGATTCTCTTCCTCAATGGATTCTCAAATTGTTTAGTTCTCCTCACCACCACTTTAGGATATGCACTTTTCAAGAAAAGTTGGTCCAAATTGTGTTGTTTTATTAACGCACCAAATTATTCAGATTATTCATTAAATGTTTTTATTCCTTGTTTTCATTTATTTTAATGTTTCCAGATCCAAACCAGATCGTTTTATTTATTTTTTGTGTGTATGCATTCAAATTGAGTCAATTTTGGCTAAAGAAAACAGATTAATAAAATAGTTACCGAAACATAATTGAAGCTGACAGTACGAGAATGTTACCACTGAGGAGGAAAAGAAAAGTATACATTATCAAAGCGCTGTAAGCTACACATTGGAAATCAGTTAAACTACCACAAACATCCACTGGCTCACTGACTACCGTTTCAGAGCCAGGGATAAAGGCAGCGTCCACTGAGTAGAGTTCAATTAGCCCATGCACTGGAGGCCCAATCTAATTCGAATGGTTCAGTCCACCTCACAAACAATTGGTTAAGAGTTTGCCAAATGGGTGGATGTAGAGTTTCAATTGGATTTTGATCCATGTGCGAGGAATATTGCTAAAACCACAATGGACAGAACTCTGCTCAGAGGAGACAGCAGAAGGGGGGGGGGGGGAACTAACGCAGTGCAGCTCACGCCACAACCTCTCCTACGACGGCCATCTTGAGTTGAGTGTGGAGAAGAAGGGGGACTGTTACGATGGAACTCTTGTGGGGCACAAGGGCTCGAGAATCTTCAGATTGATGACTGGATTGAGAGTGTAGGGTTTCGGGGGATTTGACAGTTTAGGGCATAGGGGTGAAACGGTATGAGTTTCAATGGGAATGGGAGTTAAAAGAGAGTTAGTATGAAGATGATTTGGTATCAGGTTTAAGGTTAAAGATAGGGAAGGTGAGGGAAGCATGAAAGGTTTTATTAGGGGCCATGGTTTGGGCCATGGGTGGGGAGAAATGAAGGCTAGAGGTTAAGCAGAATTAAAGGATAGGTCAGTATTTCAGGTTGGTTGAAGGGTAAGTACTTCAAACACTTGGGACTGAGTGTAAATGTCCCAGGGCCTAATAGCATAGGATAGAGAAGTTAAGGGGAAAGGGTTAAGGGTTAGTTGGTGGGGAAAGCTTAAAGGATTTGCAAAAGGTTTAGGTTGAAAGGTGTGGGAAGAGTAAGGGTCACATATTAAGGGAGGGAGTTTACAAGGTTTTAAGGGGTGGAATGTTCATGTTAAATTGACTTAGTGAAGAGAATGAGTTTGAGTGAGGATTGTTTCAAGTGGAAGGAGCTACGAGTGAAAGTTGTGATGGTTGGATTTTTAAGCAAGAGCCGGAAGGGCAGAGAAGGTCAGTCGAATCTCCTCTCCTTCCAGAAGTTTCCTGTGTGGACAAACAAGGAAATAAACACAGGAAATGACAATTTGTGGGTGGCTCCTCACTGTTGATTCACATTTTCAAAATTGCAAATTGCAACATTAAACTCCACAGCTGAAAAATTCATAGTATGGTCGATTAATATCACAGTGGCTTTTGAACAATGTATAATGTTGCAAGTAATATGCAGAGAAAATCTTTTGCATAGATTTGAACACTGAATTTGTGTTTGTTCTGCTTAGTGTAGGTTATGATGTACCTGTATGCAGCAATCTCGATGTCCAGAGCCATCTTCACATTCAGGAGGTCCTGGTATTCCCGCAGGTACCGTGACATCTCCTCTTTCGCATCACCAATGTCTCGCTCCAAATCTATTATCCTCCCCTGAAACCACAGCCACAAAACAGGAGACTGCTTCACAAATCAACAGAAAATGTTTGCATTACAAACACAAGGTCACACTCTACAAAGCATTTTACCTCTGAAACACAGCATGTAAAAAGATCACACTAGAACAAGGTGCATATTGTGCAGGCAGTAAAAGTTCAGAGAGAAAATGAGAACTGGGAAGCTAAAGTGTGGAGTCATGCTGCATCCAATTGTGGTGCTTAGAACAGTCAGAGCAATGACCAGATGAAGTGTGACTGCAGGATGCTCAGGTAAAGGGAATGAACGGCTATAGATCTGTAACCTATATAGCAAATAAATGCATGCAGAATTCAACTGCAATATCTGTAAATAATAACCATAAATATGCAAGAAGCATGCAAGAAGAACAAGGTCAATCGACAGCAGATTAAATTGGCTGCATTTCAGCAGAGGTGCCGGGATATTTTTGAGCAGTGCAGAGGTTATGAGCATGAGTGATTCTATTTATGGTTGAAGCCCAGACTATTTTAGACAAAGGATGTTTGAAAATAGTTTGTCCTGCTTTCTCAAAGATGCCTCATATGTCGGAGTAAATCACTTGCTGAAAGATAAAAAGGACTCCTACTTATGCACATACTAACACTTTGCTATTTTATGCACAATCGTTCCCCTTCTCTTACCATATATATATATATCATCAGAATTGATATGGCAGTAATTGTGTAATGATCATATATATATTTATTACATATGTATGACAGTGACAGAGAAATGAGTGCTGCCTGAATTGTCAGTTTAGATACTAAATTTCTATTCATACTATTTCAGAGGACTGAGAGCAGAACATGATTCAACAATTCTGCAGCAGCAATGCAGAGAGGAGTTGCAAATCAGAATTAATCTGGCATAATTCTTAGAGTTATTCTATATCCTTCTATATTCTATACCCTTATGTTTCCCAGTTAGAGTGAGGGTAATGTTGAAGGATTCAAATAAATCAGCATTTTCTTTGTTCTGTGTCCTTCCATGTATGGCATGACACTGTTCCTGAGTATATCTCTGTGTGCCTCTTTTCTGCCTATTCTAAATGTCCAGTATATCCTTGATTAGGGTAGTCTGGTGATTTTGCTGACTCAGTGAAGTCAACGCAAGCAGGGCCCAATAATTAACACCCTCTCTCGTCAAGGATATTTAAACCCAGACTGTTGTCTAGTCCAGTCTTGTCTAGTTAGAGATGTGGGTGAAACCATGGTGTCTTCCTTTTGCGTACCCCATTGTCAAGAATAAAATCTTGTTACATGATTGAAAACAATCCTTCTGACTCCTGTGTACTATACTACTGTGTCAGTATCATTCAACCCTCTTGTAACATCCAAATCTATCCCCTGCATACGCTTTGTTGCAGTCATGCATAGCGTCGCACACTGCCCCCTCCATATCCTTCACCACTTCAATTCTCCAGCACTTAGGCATGGATTGAGACAAAGTCACATGACCTCTTAAAGTCACATGGCCATTACCATGGTTACCCTTGTCCGCATCACCAAGTCATGGTGTTTACCTGGTACTTGGCGACCTCCTTGCCCTGCTCATCCTCCAGCTCGGCGAGTTGCGAGTTGAGGGAGTCGATGGCGCTGCGCAGCACCTCCAGTTCGGCTGAGCGTGCCTGCAGCTGCTGCCGGTACTCTGCGGTCTCGGCCCGCACCGAGCGCACCGCCTCCTCGTTCCGCTGCACCACCTCGGCCGCCGCCGCCATCTTCCCCCGGAACCACTCCTCGGCCGCTGCAGTGTTCCGGCTGGCCAGGCGCTCGTACTGGCCCCGGATCTCCCGCAGCGCCCCGGAGAGGTCGGCGCCGCCCACTGGCGCCCGGACCGCGTCCCGCCCGGCCGCCAGCGCCTGCAGCTCGGCCCTCAGCCCGGCCTCCTCCTCGGCGAACACCTTCTTCAAGAACCCCGCCTCCATCACCAGGGAGACCAGGCTGGCCTCCGCGTCACAGTTGCCCAGTGCAGCCCTGCCGGCCTCCTCGCGGGCCCTCCGGAGTGTCTCCTCAGCCCGGGCTCTCCTCTCGGCCTCCTCCTCCCAGCGCTCCCGGAGCCTCGCCAGCTCTTCCCGTGCGCGCTCCCTCTGCGCCTCCACGCGCGACTTCTCCAGGGCCTCCTCCTCCACCTGGGCCCGCAGTGCACGCGCCTCCTCCTCGTACAGCCGTGGCACACGTGAGGGGTCTCCAAGGCCGCGCCGCAGGGCCTCCAGTTGGCCTAGGAGGGCCCGGTTGTGCTGCTCCAACTCCCGCACACGCTCGATGTAGCAGGCGAATCGGTTGTTGAGGTCCACCAGCTGCTCGCGCTCCTGGGACCGCGTGTCCCGGAGCTCGCCGCTCAGAACGCTGGCCTGTACCAGGTCGCAGCGTTCCGGTGGCACACTCCGCTCGCAGCGCGGGGCCCCTCTCCTCTGGAGCGCAGAGGAGAAGGAGGAGTGTGAGGGCCGGTGGAGCCGGGAGGAGGAGGAGACGCGAGGCGAGGAGTCGTCCCTCAAGCGCCGGGAAAGGGAAGGAGGAAGAAACAGGTCGTAGCTCATGATGAAAGGATGGTTCTGTTGGTTAGTTTTTTTTTGTTTGTTTGTTTTTTGTTCTTTGGCTGATGAAGATGATGATTTTTGGGTTGTTTTTGTTTTAAGTCCCCCTTGTTCTGCACACCATCGGTGATGATGAACGGGCCGTTTGCACTGCACCAGTTCGGAAATACTGCAGAGCCTTGCCTTATATACTCTCTCTCTCTCTCTCTTTTGTGTTCACACACACACACACACACGCACACACACACGCACACACATACACGCACACACACACACACACACACGCACGCACGCACACACACACACACACACACACACACACACACACACGCACGCACGCACGCACACACACACACACACGCACGCACACACACACACACACACACACACACACGCACGCACACACACACACACACACACACACACACACACTTACTCGATTACATAGGGGCCCGCATCAGCTTCTGATCAACCAATAGCATGGCTCTGCAATGAGGTAAGGGCTGGGTTGGTCTTGTGTCTAGGGAACAGAAGATACAAAGGACAGTGAAGTGGTAGGGCTCAATTTCTTACAGAAATGTAAGCCATACTTTCACAGAGGAGGTGTATAATTTGTTTGAGTAAAGTGCAAATAAGAGGTCCAATACAAATTCTAAATACAGCAGAGATATTGTTATACTTTTGAGTGTCTTGGTAAATTTATGTGGACTCTGTAATTACAGTGTATTTAACATAGCACAACATTTTACTCTGGAAAAAAGAGGGAGAGGACATTCAAAACTGATATTTAATTTCATACAAGACACTCAGAGAGGAGGGGAGAAGGAGAAATAGAGGAGATAGATAGAAAGGAGAGAGAGGGTGGATAGAGAGGTGAATACCTGCAATTGCTGATTATGCATGAGGAAATCTGTCTAGTTCTTACCTGTGTAAGGATTTTGTAGTCTCTCTGTTTCAATGTGCGAGTGGACCACACGAATTGAATAGCCATCTATTCAGGAGCAAAAGGACAACGAGTTATTTGTAGCCTATCACTTTACTCATTTCATTATCATACTCATTCTCATATTTAAACAGATAGATGATCGGACACCTTTCTTGCATTGTCTCTTTGTAAATATACTGATTTTTATTGCCTAAAATGGAACGCCGGAAATTGCCTATTCATGTCATTGCAATTAAAATAAAGGCATGTGTAGAAGTAGGCAGTAGAATCTATACAATATTTGGATAGCGTCATCTTTGCATTCTGTGTGCAACAGTGTTGCTTTATCGTCGAACTGTCAGGGTGAAGATGTCTCATCACAGGAGTCCATGAAACCTTATTGATTGAGACTTAATAAAGCAGACTTAATCATTTTCTCCCGTGGCCAATGACATTGCAAGTGTGTGTCTACGTGTATGAGTGAGCAAAGCGAGCCGGAGAGGGAGATGTGGAGAGACCGCTATCCGCATGTGATAGCTTGGCTACTTTTCATCGTTTTGACAGTTATCGTAGGTTGTTATGACAACACGCTATTCTAATCCGGAAACGAGTTCAGCTAAAGATGGCGGTCCAGGAGCCGATGGCGTTACCGATGCGCCTGAGGAACCAGCTTCAATCGGTCTATGAACTTGACCCTTTAAGAAATGAGGTGAGTTTATCGTTTCAGACAGTATAACCGAAGAGGGTATGTTACAGAAATTGTAGTGAATGCCTCGTCGAAAATTATCAGAGGGGGTAACTGGGACGGCAGTAAAGCGAAGCCACGGACAGCAGATCGGACTCGCGCGGAGGTGCCGAGGGTGTGTAGGACATCGCACGTCCCCCCAATGCGATCGAGGAAAAGAACCACTGGAACGGACCCTTATAATATGTTTCATAGCACAAATCTGTTGTCTTTACATGAAATCAGAAATATTTACATGTTAACGAAAGTATTCGACCGTTTATATGTGGTATTTATTGTTTTTAGACCCTCGCTAAACTGGCACACGAGCCTCTCGCGAGGGGGCTGCCCTCTCCTTGGTCGAAGACACGGGGCTTGTGAAAGTAGATGTCGACACTCAACTTTCGGCGAAAACTCGAACAGAACTTCAAACCAGACTGTTTGATACGTATCGTTTCGAAATTTCTACGGACATGGATTTTATAACCCTAATTACTAGTGGCTTGTTCCGCTGAGGATCGGTCCAAGCTCGTGTATGCGATTGATTATGGCGTTCAATTGGGTTCACATTATTATGTAGGCTAACTGTTGTTTAGCAAACCAATGTTGGCGGACTGGTTTGTGGTTTAAAGTAATGGGGAATATCAAAGGAAAGTAAACTTCTTTTAGTAAGTAACGTTAAGCATGCTTCACCCAAGCTGGCACACCATTCCGAGTCCGCAGCCACCCAAGCAAGCATATCTCCTTAATGCTCTTTTCCCTTCTCCCTCTCACAGGAGGAGGTCAAAGTGAAGATAAAGGATTTAAATGAACACATCGTATGCTACCTGTGCGCGGGATATTTCATCGATGCTACCACAATCACAGAGTGCCTGCATACCTGTGAGTAAAGTGTTTTCCTCATTTGTTATTTGTCAGGTTTGTTGGTCCATGTGAAATACAAGCTCATCAATGTTACAGCATGAGGTCTACGTCCCGAGTTAATTTAAAATAAACTAGCTTAATGTATTACTTTATATCTGTGCTAAATTAGGCTATAAATCAACATTGAAATACAGCCTACAGATGTTGGAGATCATTATTAGGAGATGGTTCTAGCTTTGGGTAAAGCCAATGCAAAACCTAGGCTATAACTTCAAGTATAGCTACTGCGTTCTGTTTCACACTGTTTTGGTGCAAATGTGTCGAGATGAACAGAGTGCTCAGGGTGTTGATTCCTTTTTTCTGTCTACTCCCTCAATTCCCCCCACCCTAATTAGTCTGTAAGAGCTGCATAGTGAAGTACCTACAGACCAGTAAGTATTGCCCCATGTGCAATATAAAAATCCACGAGACTCAGCCACTTCTCAACCTCAAACTGGACCGTGTGATGCAGGACATTGTTTACAAACTGGTCCCTGGACTACAGGAGAGTAAGTGAAGTGTGCACGTACAGAAATATACACACTACACTCCTAGCACTCAATATCTGCACTCAATATCTGGATATCGAATACATGCTATGAAGATTTGAACTTATCACCACTGTCTATATTTCATGCTGATTCAGAAAGTGTGGCAAGAAGGTTTTTTTTTTTATGTGTATTTTTTTTTTTTGCACATGGATTAGGTGAGGATAAGCGAATACAGGCCTTCTATCAGGCCCGAGGCTTGGATCGCTTCATCCACTCAACTAAAGGAGGTACGTCAGAAACACACTCAAGGCCCTATTTTAAATTAACTTAAGCTATTGTGCAGTGTGTGGGAGCAGCATTGCATCGGCCGATCCTTATTTTTGCTCCTAGGATTTTACTCATGGTATTAAATTGGCAAACTCATTTCCCACAATTATTGAATTACTTATATTAAAATTTTGCTCTTTGCCTAAATTTGCACTTTCTCCATCACATAGGTAGTCATTTAAATCGATGTCCATTCCTCTAAGACAATACAGTTAAATAGTCTGGATTTCCTATATGCATTTAAGATAATTTCTGAGTAATTGCATGGCAAGATCATCTTTTTTTGATAACTTGGTCTGTGTACTGGTCTGTGTAAAGTGTACTGCGCTGCAAACCATACCATACCATACATAAATATTGTTTGTGTTTTCTTTTAATTTATTTATTTATTTTAAAAACCAATAGAGCATAAACAGACAACCAGACTGCCCTGTGTTTGAGAAGGACCCCCCACACACACACACACACACCAGAATGACCATAAAATGCACACTGGAAATAACATCCCACTACAATTGTCTCTGCAGATGGCATTACTGATAACGGCGGCATGACACTGGGCAGCTTTGACCAATCAAAAGCCCACTTTTACAGATACGACGAGCAGGTGTCTCTGTGTCTTGAAAGGCGGAGGTAACCTTTCACCTTTGCTCTTCTTCCACTTATACTTGACATTTGTTTTTAAAACTTTGCTAAAATGTCTGCTCTTGCAACAGTGTTGGAAACTATTTGGTTTACTGATGTGTGTCTCTCCATTTCCCTTCTAGTTCCCTATCATTGGTTTCAAAAGACAAGATTAAGTTGGCACAGCAGGTAGAGCTTTCATCTCAACAGCCTACAAATTAGTCCGCACGCCTCAGATAATTATTCTCTTTTGATGTTATTTTGATGTTACATGTTTGATGTTGGGAGTATTTGTGTGAGGTATATATTGTGTGTGTTGTGTTTGTGTAGAAGTTTGTGCGTTGTCCAGCGAGGACAGAAGTTCAGCACCTCAGGAGAGTCCTATGTCGGAGACTCAATCTGGAGAAACAGCAGGTCTGTGCACGGAAGGCTTTCTAGACCTCAAGATCAATTACATTTAAACTGCACATTTAGTCACAAATGATTAAGCAATTGTTAATGTGTGAAGGCAGCAATTTTGAGTGTTTGCAACACAGTCACATAACTTATTGTTATTAAAATGTCAGTACATGTTGGGGGGTAAAATACTAGTTGAACAGACTAAAAAGAAATCTATGTTAAAATGACGTTATTAGGAAGGACTGTAAAAGGATTATTAACAAAGGGTTTCAGAGTGGATTTTTCCCAGATTTACAAGAGATCTCAGAGAGAAACGGGCATGATAGGAACTCAAGGACCCTTTAAAGTTTGGTGTGCAACAGCTCATGAAAGCCAATGTGTTGTTGTTTACAGGTGCAGATGTTATTTAATGACAAGTCTCTTCCTGACCACATGACCATGAGGCAACTCTGGCTCTCTCACTGGTTTGGCAAGGTACTGTGTGAGCACAGCTGGCATTGGCTCAAAAAGCATTAGCATTATAGACAGTAAAAACATGTAAGGTCAACAGAGCACGCCAGAGTGCACTAAGAAGTGTCATGCAAAGTTGTGCTAATGTTAGTGTTGATATGCAAATCGTGTTATCTAACGTGCCTTTTTTGCAAAGTAGTAAATCGGTATCATTACCCTGTCATCCACACAAGCTGAGAAGAAAGAGAACACTCACATCCAAGACTTGTTAAAACCTCAGTCAGAAATTACACCACATCTTCTGCGGGTTAAGCTGAAATAATTTAACTGGTCCCACTGAACTGAATCCTGTCCAAGATGTTCAGTGAAAACACTCATGGTCATAACTCACGACCAAAGCAAAAGCTGCTTTTCCAATCATGGCCACAGCCAGTACCACAATTCCTTTGCGACGAGACAGTCTAGCAGTCCCAACGCAGAAAATATTTCAGTCTGCAATCTTTCCAAGTCTTTTCAGCGTGGGCTAATACATTCAAAGTTACTGTGAACTAAGCTTTCATGTTCTCTTTTTTTATCTCTCATTTCCAGCCTCAGCCGTTGGTCCTCCAGTACGTCATCAGAGAGAAGAGAGGCAGATGAAGCTGGCGGATGACCTCCAGCATGTCCAGATACTCTCAGCTGGAAACTGTTTATAGGGCACACACATCTCTATTTTACTATTGTCACATACAGATGCCAATTTTTGTGCATTTTATTATGTATATTTTTAAGATAAAATCATAAAATGATCATGTAATATAACTGGCTTGCGTGGTGATCATCTGGTCGAGGGCCACATATTACCTTTTCCTACAGAGAAATGCAAGTAGAAACCATGTGTTACAGACAGCATGCGTTTAGGCCACGGCTGTACAGCTGAAAGTGATGTGGACACCGGCGTTGACATGAGTACGGCACACTATGCTTTCGACATTTATTCCTCAAGATAACATTGTTCTCAATAGAACCTTGTGGCAGCGGAGTTAGAAAAAGAATCAAGAAGCATTGAATGTAAAATAATTGGTATGTCAAGTTGATCTTATTTTTTCATTAGGGTATCATAATGTTATATATAGAATGTGTTATGTAGGATCTAGGTCTTAGGAATCAGTCAACAAAGTCTCAGCCAGCTTTGTTCACGATACCGGAGACCCACGTTGTGTTGCTAACAGACGCAGTCTGACGTTACAAAGAAAAGGTACACTTCTTATAGGACATGACAAAGCTTACATCTCCCCTAGTGGCATGACAGATATTTGGCCACATCAAAGTCCTTTTAGGCAAGTCCCTCCAGTCAGTGGCCATATTGCAATGCTTTTGGGCACTCATCGGGCATCTATTTTGGCAGAAATGCGCACAGCTTCACAACACCAACCTTGCTCCAGCTGCGAGATCACAACACATGATTGGCACGAGTTTTTCACAACACACCACATGATTGGCACAATGTATTCAAATGTCGACTTTTTTCCTTCTGTTGGAGATTCCATCTCCATCTCAGGGCCTTTTCTATCTTAACAAACCAACTCACATGCCCAATCACCTTGACAAAAAATGTTATTAATGCTAAACATTATCCAGCTGTCTCTTCTCAAATACACTTCTTTGTATAACTTGAACACAAAAAAAGAGTGAAAGATTACATGAACAAAGTACACAGAACCCATAAAAAGGCTCTTACACACACATATAATCTTAAAGGTAAACATTTCTATTTCTTCCTACAGTTACAGTAAAGGTAAACATTTCTTCCTACAGTTACAGTAATTATTTAGTGTGCAGTAAAAAGCCACAATTTGAAAAGCCTTCCTACTTCTGTAAAAGCAACGCTACAAGACTTGTAGGAAAAATGTGTGCAGGGGCGTGATCACTCCACAGACACAGCTGAGGTGCCCAACCCAAACTGCTCACTGGTAGGGGTGAGAGTGTGTTAACCACAGATGGCTAAAATGAAATAATGCCCCTCTGGATCAATGACCGTATCTATTTGTAAATTTCTCCTTTCCTATTGAGTTAACATACTATGGTCACTGACTACACATTATGGTGCCCACTGATTCTGAAGAAGTCTTCAAACGTCTTAAATTTAGTATGTGTGTGTGTGTGTGTAATATATATATTTATATATATATATATAAAAATAATGTATGTGTGTGTGTGTGGCTTAAACATTTCTTAAAAAGTTGAGAGTTCCACACCATACATCTAATGGTATTATTTTGTCCATTAGAAGTCTTGAAAAGATCAGTCATTCAATTTGTACACATTCAAAATGGGCAGATACCCTGCTTAATAAAAACTGCAGAACTACATAGTAAAAAATTACCATGAGTTAACCATCCCGGAACGACTATTTTAATTTGTCCAGTAGTATTCCAAAACATGAAAAAAATGGTTAGATTTGTTTGCACAAAAACACCATAGACCAAAGACTTTAGTAAACAAATTTAATTTAAAAGAAAGGCAACAGCATTATTAAAATTCCAAATTAAAATAGCAGGTTTGGGGATTCTTTTTAAAACTTATTTTCACAAAAAAAGAATGCATTAAAAGATAATACATTTTGGCACAACCCAAACTTCATGGGACTTGCTGTCAATTCCCTTTTTTATTAGACATGTTCCAACATCAACATAATACCAGAGCCTTCCAATTAAACACTGACTAAAACTAATTGGAATTAGTTAAATTGCTTATAATGGAAGGTTAATCAAAAATTAAACCCTAAAAGAACTTGCTTCATTCAACAAAGTGGTGGGAATGATTCATTAACCAACAAGAGGCGCTTGCAACTCCACTAATCACAGCTCTGAAGCAGAGCACACAATTGAAGAGCTGAGCCATAGCCAGAGAGAACAGTGATCTTTAGACAGGCAGCCTTCACACCCAAAAACCAAGAGATGATAATCAGTGCACCGTCATAGTGAGTGGAACAGGAGATGAGTACAGTAGCATTATCTCTCTCTCTCTCTCTGTGTGTGTGAGAGAGAAAGAGAGAGAGAATATAATGCATGCGAGACAGAGAGCATGATTGTCTGTTCAACAGTTGATATGTTTGATTACGTACAGGTTATTGCTTGTGCTACGTACAGGTTAATGTTTCTCTACACAAGCATTTGTATGAATGAGTGCAGCAAGGAATATACTGTATGATCAGCGAAGCTACATAGTTTTCCCTTGGGAATGCATACTATGACTGTTCAATCCTTGGGCTATTTAACTTTGTTGCGGTCAATGCCTTTATTTTCTGGGACATGTCTGTACTGGCAGTGTTGGTTCTTGATGCAGCCTATAGTTCTCCAAAAATGACACTCATCTGGGAGTTTACTGCAAGGCAGAGAGAGAAAATATAAAATGTAAGGATACACTGTTTGATTAAAGACTAGGTTTAGATAACTGGTGCATTTCAATACAATGATCAAAAACAAAAAGATTACATAAATGGAACACAGAATTGAAAAGTCCCGCTCCCCCTTTAGTTACTGTTTCTAAGTCCAACAACCTCAGACAGGAGTTCACTAGAACTTTAACAGACAGGCTTACAGCTACCATTGAAGTTACATCCCAAAAGGCTCTTTTGGAGACCCACAGACCTGATTTCATTTAGTATCCGTTGAAAGACTCCAGTATCTAATGGTGGGACAACATTCAAATCTATCTTTGTAGGGTGACAAACTTGGACAGGAGGCGAGTGTATTAATATTAATTGTGCTAGATAGTATATAAGTATATACTCTTTTGATCCCGTTATTTTTATCCCAATCCGTGAATTAGTGAAACACACTCAGCACACAGTGAACACAGTACACAGTGAGGTGAAGCGCACACACTTCCCGACAGTGAGCTGCCTGCTACAGTGGCGCTCGGGGAGCAGTGAGGGGTTAGGTGCTTTGCTCAAGGGCACTTCAGCCGTTCCTACTGGTCGGGGTTCGAACCAGCAACCCTCCGGTTACAAGTCCGAAGCGCTAACCAGTAGGCCACGGCTGCCCCAAAAAGGACATCGGGTCCTGGCATGTAAGAAACAAGGTAATGCAAATAAACAAATAAGCATAGCCTACATTCCAGAGCCTCTTCAAATTTATTAATTAACGTATTGTGAATAAATGTTACACTACTATGCACAACCCCATGCTTTTTTGAGGTTAGGATGCTAGCAGTGCACGTTAGCGTCGATCGACGTTAGCTATCTACAAGTCTCTTACAAAGGACAAGCATATTATACACAATGCTGGCTTACATTAGAAGAACCAACATCCTTGTACATCTTATTTACATTGCGTTAACTGTGTGGCTTAATCGACATACTAGCTGGAGCCCAGTTCCATTATGGTTTGTGTACAAAGAGAAACCCTTTGCATAAAATAGGGGAGAGCCAGGAGGAGAGAATTTAATTTAACATAATTACAGAGGTCAATTAATAAACAACAGAAGTTAGTTATAGCATGTGAAGGAAAGAATGACAGGACAAAATAAGAGTGACAAGAGTGAGCGCTTACTCATTGTGTTCAACAGCAGCAGCTTTAGACACCCCCAGGTGTGGGTGTATTCGATCAGGATAGCGTACTTGGAGAGGTGTTCCTGATGCTACTATATAACCCTGCAAACACAAACACACACTTAATGCCACAATGAATTTGGGTCAGATCTATTGTCAATGTAAATATATGTAACACCTAATTGCAGATTGTGTGTCCAACTCTGAAATGACTGAAATTATGTATTGTCCAATTTTCTCATACATGGATTAAGACTAGTTTTAGTGAAAATCTGAATGGCAACTCACAAAACTTCTCTTTTGGTCTCAGACTAGGCTTAATTTATGTATGGCCCCAGTCTACTTAACTGAGGTTAATAATAATAATAATAATAATAATAATAATAATAATAATAAACAACAACCAAAATGTGACAACACCGCATAAATAAATAAATAAATAAATAAAATAAATAAATAATGCAAACATACATGCAGCTTCTTAATGGCCTCATCACTGTCTTCTTTACGGATGTAATTCACAAATGCACAGCCTTTGTTTCTCAAAACCTTCACACTGTGAACAGGGCCAACTCTGAGGGAAGCACACAAGCACACATAGCTGGTGAAACTCATGCATTCAAGAAACGAACACCGTATACAAGACCGTAATGGGTGTCATTAAACGTTTAATGGCGTAAGTCAAACGAAACTCTTTGAGGCAAAGTCCATGATTAAAAGTTTCCGTTTTGCACAAGGTTAATATTTCAGCTCAATGGCCAATCAAACTTCACCCCACTTGTGAGCTCCTGAAGCTCTGTGTTGATTGGCTTGGATTGTGTATGGCACAAAAAAGTAAGCACCACAAGTGTAAACTAACTTTAAAGGGAAACCAGGCAACGTTTTCGTGTCAATTACTCATCTTCATAAGTCAGTATATGGTTAAATGACTCATTACAGGGCGAATGAAGACTCTCTCGCCCGCCCCTACTGCCTGTAGGAGGAATATCCCGCTTGGAAGTTCAGTGTATTGTACCCGCCGACCAAAGCAGGATCAGTTTACATCCTGCATACAGCATAGAGGCAGGCTAACGAAACGATAGTGATTGTTGCAAACGTGTGTATAATGGCAGAGCCAGCGAAGAAGCAGCGAAAACCCTTGACGGAAGATGCAAAGAAAAGGAAAAGAGCTTCAGACCAAGCGAGGGGGAGTTTCATAGAGAAAAAGCATCAAGCTTGCCTGGTGTCCCTTTAAGTGCACTTAAACAAAACATAACACTGCAATATACTTACTGGTTGAACAAATCATATATAAAAGCTTCTGTTAAGGTTGGCACTGGACAACCAACCCAGACTGGGAAAAGTTCACTGCAACACAAGAAATAGGTTAAGCATCTCTGACATATGGTTCAAATAATTTAACACAAAAAATGCAATGTTAACAAATTTCATACATATTTCTACTCCGTATGCGCACACATTGCAGGTATAAATTTTTTACTAAATTAACTGCCTGTATCCAAAATGCAACTTTATGTAAGGGTCAGATTTGTGAACCATATGTAGGTGTACATGAGTGCATGCAAACAGGTGTCATGTGTATAATACACTAGTTCTTACGGTTTAATAAGTTTGGGCTGAGCTGAGGCTGTAAGGCGGGGCTGGATGTGTGGGACTGGCTGCTGGACTGGCTGCTGGACTTGAGGGGCCCCCTGAGAAATAGGTTTAGGAGATTGGGAGCGCTTATCTACTTGCACCCACCCCTGTGCAGAAGGCTTAGTTGGAATAAAAGAACCTGCACATAGAGATTAAGGACATACAAATGAACAAAAGGACAGACAGAAAATGAAATCTTCTGTATAGAATAACGCAGATATTCAAAGACAGAGAGACAGAGACAGACTCTTACCTTGTAACCCAGATAGAGCATCTAAAGCTTTTTCTACACTACCATAGATGACCATGGCATTGGTGCTCTGTTCTTTCGTGAATCCCATTTCCTGCAGGAACATACAATACATTTGTTCAACAGACATCACAATGGGGGGGGAAAAGGAAATAAACACCACAATTTATGAGAAAAATAAAAAAAAATAAAAACCCATCACATAAATCACTCACCATAAGCTGAAGGATCTGGACTTTAATGAGCTCCTGGGCTGCATCCGCACAGCTTTTATCCAGCGTTAGCACTTCTTTATACACAACCATGGCTTCCATATACCTCTGTAACAAACAAAAACGGTGCACAAAGACGTTATGAGACCAAAAAGATTTTGAAAACTGTAAGCGAGTTCAACAGAATAAATCCTGATGCGTGTACAGACCGACACCATGTACTAACTGCATGCGATGCATACGTTTCTGATAAAAATCAGTTTACATGGTTTTCAATTGGAATGTACTAACTGGGTGTGACATGACACAGTGCTGTACAGCGCGATGTGGCGCAATGTTTTGAGCAGAACTTTTGCCGGATGCCGTTTCCATTACCTTTCCTTCACTCGCATTGTTCTGCTATTTTGAATGAGAAATATGACCCAATAGTCCGGCAAATTCAACAAATTCAGTGTGGGTTGAGACCATGAGGCTGTGAGGTGATGAAATAATGAAGTACATTCATGAAAGATGACTGCAGTGGACGCACCTGACTGGGGAATGGATGGAATGTGACGGAAGTGGAATCGTGAGAAAATAATGACCTCAATGACATGGCACATGAGTGTACTTCCTTGATAAACACAGTGCGAGTGAGTGAGTGAGTGAGAAAGAAGGAGTCATGGCTGAACAACCAAAGTCATGCAAAATGTGATTTTTAGAAAATCAGTCTCAAACATTAGGGGAAATCAATCAAGTCAATTCATGGTCATAGTGGCCAAACTAAACAGACGGCATCTGATCACTTGAAGTGAGTAATGCCGGCAGTCAGCAAGATTGGATTCTGAGCAGCATCGTAAAAGCACCAATTTCTGCCCCTTTTATCAGAAAATGTGTAAAACTAAGATATTTTTTATATACTTCAAAATAATATTTAATTTATGAACCTTACATTTTACAGTAGTGAGAAGTGTGTAGATGAGGACAAACTCTGGTTTGGCTCTTACTGGGAGCATTTACTGCCTAAAATAATATTTTGTATGTAGTGGTGCATTGAAAACAAAAAACATTTTTATCCTCCCGAGATCCCTACCTCATTAGGTAATCAGCGCATTAGCTCAGATCAGTGGAGAACTACTACAGAAAACATTGGGATAGAGAAGTCCTTGGCAGTAATAAATAAACCTCGAGCCTCTACAGTCAGTGAATGGGGTACACTCATCTTATCTCTAACTAACCTCCCGAATTCTGGCATGTTAGTCCAAATGTAATCTTCATATGCATGTTTTTATATTACATCAACATTGTTTTGTACGTATATGTATGTGTATGTATATGTATATTTTATTATATGTTATTATGAATTGTACTTTTACTGTATTTTTATTATTATTCTCAGTATTATATGTCTAAATGTGTGTAGATAACTCGCAAGGCTCTGGCTATGTGTAAATAGTTTCTGTCATGAGATTTTGTCATGTGATTTTGTCATGTCATGACTTTAATAAAAAGTTGATCACAAAAAAAAAAGAAAACATTGGGGAGAAACTCAACAAGGAAACAAATTAACGTTACACCAAGAATTCTCGTCGCGAAATTTGGTACATCTTTGGTACAAAGATAATTTATAGCCCTTTTCCACTATTGGGTAAAACCCCGGTGTCTGGGGTAAGCCTCAGACTTTTTCAGTTTCCATGATTGAGGCCAGACCAGGGCCATGGCCCAGACGGCCTCAGGTCGGCCCTGGACCAGAACCGAGGACTTTTGGAATGGAATCGGAGAAATTTAAAAGCAAACCGATAGCATTAGGGTTGCCTAGCAACATATGTGACTTGTCAATAAAAACGATCTACATATATATTAAAACTTGTTGCTAAGCATTTAGAAGTTTCTAGCATCATTAGCTAATGCCTGATGTTACAGCTCTTTATGGAAACAGAACACCGAGGCCACGCACCGGTGTTTAAGACCAGGGTAAAGCCTTGGGCCAGCCTCGGTCCGTAATGGAAAAGAGCCATTAGATACCCTATGAGGTAGGCGATTGTGTTTATTTACGAATCCGCCGTCCTGGTTTGTATAGAAAGGAATGTTAAGTGACATACAGGTTAGAGCGCGAAAATAGGGCACGGGCAGAAATGAGCCATTGTCTCAATATGCTAAAATAAAGATTTGGATCAGATTTGGCCTGAGACGAAGCAGTAGCTTTCGAAGACTGGTAGCTTTAATTGCAATCCGGACTGCATCTGAAGACTGGTTCATGAAGCAACCTTCTCTGACTTGTTGGGTCACTGCTTATATAGACCCCATAGGTAGACATCACCAGTTCTTGTGAACTTATTTTAGGCCTCCATTCTATTTCTTTTCTTCTGACCTCTGGCCTTGTCGTGTTGCCCAACCTGCTGGTGGCGCCTCCCTAGGTGAAAGGCCATCTAAGAAAAGCCCTGAGTGTTGGTGTTATTATAATTATTAGCCCTGATTTGGTTTTCTAAATGTCACCCTTGCTGACAACAAGTTGCTTCGTATCCACTCTCCAAAGTCCATCATTCTTTCATAATATTATGATTAACTCTGCTTATGTGTCTGATTGTGTGCGCCCAAGCATGCGCCTCCTTCTTTGTACCTTTCCGCCAGAGTGTGCGTGTGTGTGTCCCACTCTGTACCTTTAAGCCAGTGAGGGCCCTGCCCTTACGGTACAATCCTTTAATCCATTGAGGATTCATTGATAAAGCCACACTAGCGTCCATCAGGGATTTTTCATACTGCTGCATTTTCTCAAAGCAAAATGCACGGTTCCCAAACAACCTGTGAAACACACACAAACACTCCATGTCAACTTTACCAGTTCAGAAAACACAAAACAAGGAAAAATGGTTCTCCAAAAATGAGCTGACAGGGATCTGATGAAAATAATATTGCTTCAGTTGAATTATATAAATATAGACGTATTACAACTTGCTTACTTATATTCTGTAGGATTGTGTATAATAGCATCTGTAAAATACTTGACAGCCCTTTCCAAATCTCCACTGGCTGCATACTGGTTCCCAATGTCTGGAAAAAGTGTAAATATTGCATACAACAATAAATAAATACAAACAAATAAACAAACAAACAAACATAAAAGAAACCCACACATAGGCCAGCACAATAATAATAATTTATAGTAGAGGACTTCTCACAGACACACAAAGAGGCAGAGAGACTTACATGCTAGTTCCATACTTCTTGCAATGAGATCAGCCACATTCCTCTCCGAGTCTACCTTTACTGGACTCTGTGTGGACAGTGGTATGACCTGGATGACCTATGTACACACACAAAAATAGCTCCAGTCACTCAAGTTGCACCTTGTGATTTTGAAAATGTGTCAGAGAGAGCTGCAACAATTTATCGCTTCATTCATTATTTGTTAACTATGAAATGGAGGAAGGGGCCTGAAGACAAGACATTTTGAAGACACCATCCTGGGATTTGGAAAACATTGATACAACATTTCATAATTTCACAACATTTTAGACCAAACAACTAATAGATTATTGAGGCAAAAAAATAAAATAAAGCAAATCTACAGACCTCTTTCTGATGTGGTTTAGTGTTCTGTTGTTCAGTACAGTGTTTTTGGGAATCCTTTACAGAATCTGCGGTTTTCTTTTCTATTTTCTCCTTCTTCTCTTTAGCCTTCTCCTGCTTACGTTTGGCAAAGGCCGCGGCGGCATTTGACACAAAACAGCTGCTCATGTCCAGATCCTTAACACACACAAACACAGACAACGTTGCTCATAAAAGGCACTGAACTGTAGCAATGCTTTTTATAATGCCTTTAGGCCCCGTCCTCATCCCTCACCTCCAAGTCACTTTGCATACTCTCCTTCTCTTCGTCCTCATCACTGCTGGCATCCGAGTTGCATTGCCGAATTTTACTTTTTATTTTCTTAATACTTACAGCTTCATTATAGTTTATAGTCTGAAAAACAAATGGATGCATGTGTAAGTACATTATGCCATTTTGACACACTTTATAAATGTTTCGTTATGCAGGCAAGGCAAGCAAGAGAAAAAAACGTTCTCTTTACCTGTTCATCATTAGTTTTATTATAAATCTTTTTTTCTTGTTTTTGAAGTTGCTTTTTCTTTTTCTGATGCTATCAAAAGACACATGGCAGATCATGGCACACTATGTTAACTTATGGTAGCACAAAACGTTTCAGCACCCTTCAAACATACACATCAACCAATTCAGAGCTAAGGCAGATGTTTCACCAAAGAGTAAATCGTGAAATTCAGTATAAATATAAGATAAGTAAACACAGCCCTTACCCCTTTTTCACTAGAGATACTGCCTTTATCATCTTCTTCCTCAGTGCTTGCATCAGAATTAGATCGATGGCTAGTATCAGGGGGTGACTCAGCAGATTTTTTATTCAGATTTTTCTTATTCTCCTCCCCTTTATTCTGTAGATGTACAATTCAGCATTCAGAGATCAACATAACCTGTGCATTAGTGTTGTCATGACACCAAAAACGGGGCATATTGTTAGTTCAGGCAGGCCACAGAGTCCCGCCAACTTCTCTGAGAGGCCCAGCTGACTGTCCAGCTAATTTTTAAGCTCACTGCTCAGCTAACTGCTCAGTTAATTATCTTCTGCTCTTAAGATGCTTTTTCTCTACGAAACTCCCCCTCGCTTGGTCTGAAGCTCTTTTCCTTTTCTTTGCGTCTTCAGTCAAGGGTTTTCGCTGCTTCTTCGCCGGCTCTGCCATTATACACACGTTTGCAACAATCTCTAGCATTTCGTTAGCCTGCCTCTGTGCTGTAAACTGATCCTGCTTCGGTCGACGGGTAGGATACACCGAACTTGCAAGTGGGATATTCTTCCTACAGGCAGTAGGGGCGGGCGAGAGAGCCTTCATTCGCCCCGTAATGAGTCATTTAACCATATACCGACTTACGAAGATGATTAATTAACACGAAAACGTTGCCTGGTGTCCCTTTAATAATGGTGGAGATCATTCAGAGAGTCTTATTCAAGCTGCCTTAGCCTACCTTCTGCCTACCACTTCTCTGCAAGCCCTTTTTGCAACCCACCTCCCACCCTTACTACTAAACATGTAAAGGTTTTATCAGACAACATTTGAAAGAGGGGGCTTATTTCAACCCTTTACCTGGTTATCATTAGCTTTATTTGCATTTTCTTGCTTCTCTAGTCGTTTTTTCTGTTTCTGCCTCTGTAGGAAGGGACATAAACAGAACGCAATCAGTACATACTGAAGTGTACAACTGAGGAGTCAAATTGATGGGTGTGCATGCAGGTGTGTAAGTGTGTGCATCTTCTCACCATTTTTTTAAGCTTTTTTTTCTCAGCCTTCTTTTTTAATCTTTCTTCTTCTTCTATTAATTCTTCTGCTGTCTTTTCTGCCTTCTTTATTTCCTAAACCACAACAAACATAATTATGAAACATAACTGTTGACACAAAACATAATCTTGTAACACATACAATACCTACTGAGAACAGGGGCTAAAGAATATTGAACCCTGTGTTAGATCATGTTGACAGTATTTGCCATTTTACATCATGCAAGATTCCTCCACAGAACATCTCAGCATTTGTATTAAGCTTGTCCTTTTTTTAACAAGATAATAATAAAAACTACTGGTGTTGAGATACAGAGAAGGTATAGTTCAATTTCAAATTCATTTTATTATTTAAAAGGGTAATTTGAATGCTTGATTGGTGCTTGATTTAGCACCGATATTGGATAAAACCCCATTTTCTTCTCTCCTACTACGCTTTAACTAATACTTAAACTTATTCACTAACCCACTGGTAGTAGTATTTATTGTAGTTGTATTTATGGTTAACTAAGCTCTCTTTTGCAATGTAGCTTGAATGTTATTCCTCATTTTGTGAGCCGCTTTGGATAAAAGTGTGGGATAATTTTATTGCTCTCATTGAATGTTTAGTATACCATATATATTTGTAGTGAAATCTAATTACCATCCTCTTACTCTGACCCTTATGTCATCTGAAACCCCTATGAAGGAATGGTTAAGATAACCCCTGTGTCACCGAACTGATGGTGACCCTCAGGATGAGGGGTTGTAAACATTTCTTATCTCTTAAAAAAAAACAAGGGCTTTGCATCTCAAAAGAAACTGAACAGCACATTTACTTTGATTTCTTCAAAGACAAAAACAGACAAAAGGGGTCATTCACAATATACATAGGTGTGAACTACGACAGACACCCAGTAAGGACCTACCTCTCGTGTGATTGGCCGATGTTTAGTGAGTACTGTGACATGTCCGGGTCGATGCAGAAAGTTCCGTTTGAGACCGCAGTATGGCCCAGATGGACGACCCCATTCGTCTGAAGAATCAGAGTCATCTGCTCCATCGTCTGCAACAAGGACAGTCATGAAAGGTCATTAAAAACCTCATCTCCAAAACTCACCCAAATTCTACATTTTTACCCCTTTAACACTTCCAGGTCTAGGTCCTCCTGTTCCTGCTCTTTGAACTACAATGACTGAATACCCTTCCACAGTTCCTTGGGGTACGCATATCTGTCTGATGGACTGTTCGTACAATTAAGGTGTGAAATCACATGCACGGATTAATCACCTTAAAAAAAAAAAACACTGTAAACCATTAAAACTGCATATCATGAGAAAACCATTAACATGCAAGTACATGATAAATTGTGGGTAAGGTGTTAAAATAAAAAAAAAAAAAAAAAAAAGTTTTAATTGTCGAAATTCACACAATTAAAACACTGACTCTTTGAAAGGCCTTGTTTTCTTTGCTTGCCTTGCTATTCTGGTTTATGTAGATGGCTACCCTCTGTAGGAAGAAATGTTTAGCCTTAAAAGATGATTGCCATATATGAGTGTTCTGTATGTTTTACTCATGTGCTATTTTACTTTTGTTTGTGAACAAGTTATTCATAGAAGTATATAAGTGAACAGAAATTGGGATGATGAGAGTTGTTCAGCATGTGACATTCTTTCCCAAGGTGATTGGACCTGTTTGGTTTGTTAGGATATATAGGGGGCCCTGAGATGGAGCTAGTCCAGTGTTTTCCATACATTTACTTATTTGTGGCGGCCCACCACAATATCAACATTGACCACCACACGATTTTTCAGGTTGTGCTTAAATCTGGCTAGCATCATAACCACGCTTCGCTAATTTGCAAAAAACTGTTGCATTCACATTAATTCTGCAAGCCTACCACCACAGATAGAATTAAATTCTGTGGGAAACACTGAAGTCCTATAAGAGGGGTGCTTTTTCTCTGCATCTTTAGACTGTGTCTGTTAGCAACATGACGTGGGTCTCCGGTGCCGTGAATAAATCTCTCCGATTTCTGACCTGGCTACCGACTGGCTGAGACTTTGTTGATCAATTCCTAAACTTTATTCCTTCATCTCCCCCCTGCTATCTTTACTGTGGATGGTAAGCACCTAATCTACACTGCTTGTTGAAGTATGTCAAGGTTGCTTCACTGTTCACTCCAACCAAAACATTGCCAGCGTCAATGGATGGTGTGGATGGTAGTTCTATGGATGTGTAATTGCCATTTGTGAACCCACAACATCCGTTGCTCACTGCTGTAATTTTCCTTTTTCTCCATTCAACTTGACAAAAGGGGGTAGCTCAGGTTCCATTTTAAGCGTTTTTCAGCTTTTCTTGATGCCTTTCGGTAGGGCAGTACAGTACAGATTGGAGGATCTTACATATTACAGTTGGAATATAAAAAACTTTATGTAAATGTATATATTATTTGAATTCTCACTTATCGGCCAATAATACATCTGTCGCTATCATGCATCCCTAATCGCCACGGCTGTAATTTGGCCGTAGGTATGATAGCGATATCCTTTACCATTCCCACGACCACAGCATTTGCCCAAGTTGGTTTACACCGATTGTTTAGTTTGGCGAGACAAGCCGCTTCGGTTGTAGATAGAGGGCCTTAAGCCCAATTTTATAAACCAGCAACTTGCTGCAACGTTTTAAAACTTTTTTTTTTTTAAATGAAAAACCTTTCATTTTGGGCTGATATATTGGCACATCCCCAATGACAATAACTCCCCATGGCTTTTTCCTGTGACACACCAGGTTAAGTTAGGCAATAACTGCGGTATAACAATAAAATGAATAACATCCCACTAATTCTAGGTGTGTACAATTCCCTTTGAAGCAAAGCCTTGGAAAAAAAAAAGTAGTTTCCATTGTGGCCACACCCTAGCTGTGAGGTTCTATTTGAATAAATGTGACCTTGCATTCAACTCTCCATGTCTCATCCTTCATCCAGCAAGCTTATTCTGAAGAACTTGCCTTGGTTGTATGACAGTCAAGATATATTTTGCCTGGCAAACATGCATTCTAAACATGTGAAGATCATCAATACCATACTAATGAAGTGTGAGGTCTGTAGCATGTCAGGCAATGCATGGCGAGGTATGCAAAATCATATAGCTATTTCAGCACATTACAACATATCAAAAAAGCTTCTAAATGTAGAATCACCACTTGTATGTATTAAATGTATTAAAACTGACATGACATGTATTAAAACTGACATGAATCAGATCAATCGTCTATAAAAGTGGTTCCCAAAACTTTTTTCCCCCACGTACCACCACCTACATCGGCTTGCGTACACCCACCATCAGGCACATAAAAACGTAACACATTCTATTGACGTACTCCAGGCATCATGTTTAGCTGCTCTACATAACAAAATAAAAATGTGCAACTGGTCTATGAGCTTTTAGACTAAAAAAACAGTGTGGAGAACATTATAAAACAAAAAGAACATAGGTGTAAGACTTTTAAAAAAAATGTTTTAACACCTTCCGACATTGCCCAAGAGTGGTACACGTACCATAGTTTGGGAATCCATGGTTTAGAAGTATTTCAAAATGTATCATGTGTTACAATGCACAAAATACCAATTACTTCTCTTCCTGTTGCCTTCAAAGTAGCCTACTTGACAGGTTTGTCTTTGACAGTAGGGTGCTTTGTTTTAACTTGGATGGTTTCATGCCCTCATGTGCCAGCAAGTCACTGCACACCACACACTTGGTCTCATATTGTCCTCAAATTATGTGAATCTAATCTATACTTCAATTGGTCAGGGTCATTTTGCTATACTTAGTGCTAAAATTATGTCTAACATGATCGGACACATAAACATTGTATATGTCCATGGCAACAACTGGCATACGAATAAAGTCTATCAAAAAAGGTCCGACATAAGATCGGATAGAGTAGCATTTTAAATGGGTGATGAGTTATTTGACTGAGGTGCCCAATTCAGATATGAGTGGTGGAGAACATTAGTAGCTAGCGACTTCATTCAGAGTCTTTGGCTTCAGGGCCCCTAGGCGTGGACCCTATAGGCCCATTTTAAAAACTGCTCAGTCTAAAAAATGCTGGGTTATTTTTTTCAACACAAACACCGGGTTGAGACTGCTGGGTCATTTTTACTCATGTTGGGTTATTTGTGTAACAGTTGGTAGTTTAGGAAAGTGGCCCTTCCTCTCCCCCACCTACTGTGCATTAGCTGCATAGTTATTTGAGAGCTGGGGGGGGGGGGGATCAGTTATTCTTCCTAGTTCCAACCATCCAGTCCAGCAGCTGTCGACAAGCAATGGAAATCATGGAATTTTGGAAGGTATGTATCTGCCAATGAAATTTCCCCCCCATACACAATGAAGCACCAACAAAGTAGTTAGCGAACCAGAGTTCAGAGAAGACTGTTAAGAACACCCACTGTTACCAACTGTCCCGCCAGCTCCTCGCTAACTACGTTGATGGCGCTTCGTTTTAAATGTAGGGACACAGACCAAGCTGCTGACGAGGTTTGGTGCCGTTTTGAACAATATTACGGGTTAAAAAATGCTTTGGGAAGCGTTTGGCTCATCGCCCTTAAATTGGGATTTAGGGACATGCTTATAATGGGGAGAGCTCTGTAGTGGTTGATCAACGAAAAGTACCGTCTCCACGGCTTTATTTGATGTTTGTTTAAATGCAGAAAAAGACACTGGGATAAATGTTCGTAACACATTAAGATAACCCAATGCTGCACTTTTTAGAGTGCACTTATCCATTTACTTCATTCTGTGGCAACTGAATATATCTGCGGTGTCAAATGCCACAGCAACTCCAATAATAAGGCAAAGTCAGTAGGTACATGTACGGACATGAACTGGCGTGAAGACTGCCTTACCAAAATCTAAGCCCAAAGCGTCCATCAAATTGAATTGTCTTCTTCCATTGATCATATCCACAATGGTCTCCTTAAATAAGAATATGAGATTAACGTTAGAAACGTTCACCTTCCAAAATAAACAGAGACTTTTAATGACAAAAAATACAATCGTCATCAATACTGAGACGAAATTTAAATCATTTGTTTAATGAATGCATGTCTTGAACATTTAACAAAGACAAAAAATGCGTTATCACGTCTAATAACAAAGAGAAACGTTACTTACATGTGAATGCATGATTTGCGTACCCATCAGAATATCTGCAGGGGAAACAACAACTTAATACAGTCGCTCACATCTTGAGAAGCTGCAGCCAGGGGTACTTGCACATCTTGACAACATGTTAACAGTTCCTGCCATGTTAATCTACATATCCCTGTCAATCATGGACAGAAGAAGTAGGCTACATACCTGCGCCATTCGCATTTGTTAGCAAGCTAACTAAATAGCACAACGAGTTCGACACAAACTTCGGAACAAGCTGGTTAAGCATCAACGTTGATAAACAAAGAAAGACAGCATTTTCCTTGACGCTTATTCATGGTAATTTTACCTTGAGGCCACCCAGTTGAAGACATCGTTGCATTCGTATGTCCCAATATGAGTTTGAAAAAACACACACGTTCAGACTGCGAAAAAAGTACACCTCACTAGTCCTGCTTGCTTCGATCAATCTACCTTCTTCCTCTTCCCTTCGCCCTTTTCATGGTATGCTGCGCATGCGCATTCTCCGCCTCAAGGGATTGTGGTTTTTTGGTGGCTTTTTAGGTGCTCCACCCGGATCCCCCCCCACTACATTTTGAAAAATGCTAAAACTACTTGGGAAAGGGCCTAGGGTGAAATGGGCACGGAGCAAGGGGGCTGAGGTGGGGAGAGGTGAGGTTGGCCCCGAGGGGCGAAACTCCCAACGATTAGAGAACGAATTTTTTAAAACGAATTGATTATGAAAATATATAATTTCAGCTGGGGGAAAATAGGTCAAACTTAAAACCCGGCCACATAAAATGATGTCATTGTCTGTTGTTCAATTTGTGCTTTTTGAAGTGATTTCTGTCTTCCTAACCGTTTGGGGCAGTGTGATCTGAGTCTGGTGTGGGGTGGTGTAATTTATTCCCGCCTAAGTTTCCGGGCTTTGCTGCTTCCTAGCAACCAGCAGCCTCACTTGGATACCAACGGTGCAGCGCGCAGGCGCACTCACTAATCAACAACATGGAGCCCGAAGAGAGTCCTAGAGATGGGAAGCGTATAAACAGAGTAAGTCTCATGTAAATAGTTGTCAAAATTGCCGTTGCAATTAATACTACACATCATTTGCTCTTTCCGATGTTTGGGAAAGACTCATATCAAACTTATCTGGCCTTGTTGAAACAAACTAGTGATGCGATCCGTTGCTAACTTTAGCTTGGCTAACTTTGTGTTAACGTTAACATAACAGAACAGCTCAACAAGTGGTAGCTACATTTTTAAGCGGTTGGTAACATTAGTTCTGGCCTTGCAGTGTAACTTTTTAACACTAAGCGTTTATAAACGTAGGCAATGGTTGGTGTGTTTTATTTCTGGAACATTACCGTGTGAATGTTAACGTTAGTTTCGTTTCACTTAATGTCTAACGTTATAACGTTAGCCTGCTAGCTACTCAAGCTAATTAGCTAACTTTCTAGCGGCAAGTTTATGTTAACATACTTTCAAATATTCGACATTCTTTGATACTGTGTCTGGAGCTTTGCCGCTTATGCACACATCAAAAATTGCTTAATGTCTTATAGAGTCATAGTCAGGATTTGTAGTTATTTCCAATGTGCACAGGGAGCCACTCTCCAGCATAGTTGTCGGTTGATGATTGCCTGACAGTGAATAGGTCTAATCATAATTATACAAATCACTTAATGTTGAAAAATCAGGTAATCCGGACAGGCATGAGATGACATTTCTGAACAATAAACATTATCAGCGACAGCCAAAATTATTAATCTATAATCAGAGTGTGATAGTTATGGTCCAGTTGTCCCTTCCATCAGTTAAATATGGCTATGTAGTATGGACAATGTATGAACAACATGTACATATATGTGCAGTGTAGTAGCAGTAACATTCTAAGAATAGTAAGAATAATATAGATATATGCAGTGTATTAACATAATATATTATAAGAAAAACAGAATAAATATGAATATTCTGTATGAACCCCAGAGTTTCCCACATAATTGAATTCTATTTGTGGTGGTTGGTTTGCAGAATTAACTTGAATGCAACAGTATTTAACACATTAGCGCAGCATGGTTATGAGGCTAACCAGATTTAAGCACAATTTAGTAGAACCTGTAAAAATCATTGTGTGGTGGTCAATGTTGATATTGTGGTGGGCCGCCACAAATAAGTCAATGTATGGGAAACACTGAACCCTATAGACAGATATGTTCATACAGACCATGTACAGTATGTACAGCTATGTGCAGTGCGGTATAAGTACCATTGTAGTGCAGAAACAGGAACATTATAAGAGTAGTAAGTGTATGTGCAGGATGATAGTATGAAGAGCAGTAGAATATGGCTATGTATAAGTGTAATTATTTATAAATAATAGAACACTATGGGCTAGTGCAGTGGTCCGGGGGGTGGGCGTGGGGTCCGCAAGATGTTTGTCCCTGTCAAGGTTGCCATGGTCATTGACACCTTAATAGGCAATTGTCCGGGAGAGAGGGGGCTGTTGATGGGCAAAAGTCCACACCAAGTCTCTTGTTTACAATGGCATGCAAACAGGACTACGTCTGTTATCATGAGCTATGCTCACAGCAATCCAAACTATTCTCATCTGTGGTTCCCCAACGGTTGAACGGGCTACCAGTTGCCAAAACCTCTTGAAGACTCAACTGTCCCAAGAGTAGCCTACCTCCTCTTCTATCACCCAACAACCAACACACTTACTATGTCATTCTTCTGTCTTTTATCTATTCCTCTGTTGTATAGTATTTACACAGTTGTCTCTTGTTCGCACTGTACATGGATTGTTCTTTACTTTTTGTGAGTCTCTTTGGACAAAAGCATCCTCTAAGTGAATAAATGTAAATGTTAATAATTATTTGTTCAGCTGAGATTGATGAGAATACCTGTTTTTAGATTACATATTGTTTAGCCTATTTAATTATGGAGACTTCATCTTGTGGTGGACTAAATTCTTCTGGTATTGCATTTTAGTTTAGTTAGTATCATCTTCACCCATTTATCTTCAACTGTTTGTTTATGAATGGTACAGGAAAACTGGATTATGTCCTAGACTAGTAAGGCTATATCTGCCGGAGTTGCTTACAGCAGCATTGAAAACCTTTGATGCTGACAAACCCTATAATAATGGGATTGTGAAGGTAATGACAGGGTTTTTCTCAATCCATCCATTTGTCTGTCTCTCTCTCTCTCTCTCTGTCTGATAATCAGACAATGGAGGAGTGGTACCAACTTCCTGCAGAAGAGGACAGCAGTCAGCTGCCACCTCAGGATCTCTCTCAGCATAACGCCTCCTATGGTCAGACTGGCGGAGGGGCTTGGGGCCTGCATCACCCCAATGACCAGGCCCAGTCACTGCAGCTAGGTACGTTATTTTGCTAACAATAGAAGCAGTACAATATCTGCAATAAAGAGATTTTATAAAGGGAATTAATTAATAAATTAATTAAATTAATGAAATTAATAAAGAGAATTAATTGTTGTCACTGATGAATCTGATTCCTATCAAGTGTTAATTCAGCTGTATTTTACTGTCTGTCATTGTGATATTAGTAAATTCTATACTAGTGTTCTTTGTATGTTTGTGTTTGTCAGAATTTCAGGACAGTCAGCTGTCTCCAGCACTTACTCTCTTGCCTGCCAAGACTGGCAAATTTTATGCCTCGAATTCCACTTTCATGCAGCAGACAGATCTTGAGTTTGCTCCTCTAAGGTTAGTTCCAAAAGTACAGTATCTATATCATTTCAATTAACTGTTGTTTTCAGACCCATATTGCATATAATTGCACATCATCACATAGCCTTGTATTTGTTTGTTTGTTTATTGAAGGGTTGTGTTGTAGTATTGTAGCATTCGTTTTTCTGTTTCTGTGTGGTAGGGGATCCCCTGACTTCTCAGTCCTCTCTGAGAGACTCTCCATGATGCCTTTGGTTGGTGGAGCCACAGGCTTTGGCACGCCGGCTGGGGCTCATAGCACCACGTTAGGCCACGCATCTCTTTCGCAGCATCCTCTGGGAGAGGATGAGGGAAGCAGCTGTTCTCTCTCTCAGCACAGCCTGTCTCCGGGTGAACGCCACCAGGTTACACCGGGACGTGAGTATGAGAGAGACAGTGCAGAAGACCAAGGCTACGAGAGGCGAGGGGAGGGAGAGGAGGAGGGCGAGGAGAGGAGCGCTCCGCGTGGGAGAGAGGAGGACGACGATGACGGGTCGTTTCTGAACAGCAGCGTTCCAGCACGCACCTTGCTGGAGCTCCTGGAGAAGGATGTGGGTGTGGTCAGCAGCAGTAGTGCCGTTTCCTCCGCCTCCGAAACCATTTTTAGCCAACCAGAACTCATCCACAAACAGACTGACACCACTCACAACCAGTCGGGGCTCAGTCGGACCAGAGCAGACTTTGCTGACAATCAGACGGTGCCGGTGAATCAACAAAGAGACTCGGACCTATTTCAGACAGGCCCCTCTGCGTCCTCTCTTGTGCGGTCTGCCGAAAGTGCCATCTTTCGGGGGTCCAGCTCAGGTGGCAGCACAGAGGAGGAACCTTCCAGAAACCCGCCTGGAATCCGAGAGTGCCCTCAAGGGGACGCGTCCGCCTCCCCTCAACCCACTCCAGCACCTGGCACGCGAGTGGACAGACGCTCGTCAAATCGCTCGTCCTCCTCTCAGCTGTTCGACACTTCCAACCTCAACATCTCTGGGCGCGCAAACCGCACGGCCGACATCTCCAACATCACTTTTCGCTCTTCGGGCAGCAGGCCGGACGCCTCCACCGACGCCCTGCGAGCGCAGCTGTTGTCTGAAAGTTGTGCGGTGGCCTCCAGGAGCCCCCACGCTGGCCCAGAGGAGCGGTCTCCGCCCGAGCTGAGCAGCAGGTCAACCAGGCTGGCGCTCCAGGGGGCGGCAGGCTTCTCCATCGAGCGCGGCCACCGCGAGAGGATCGATCCTCTGGCAGGCAGGCAACCAGACGGGGGTGGACTCGTCGTTCCTGACGTCGCAGCCGGCCTTCCAGTCCACGCCGTCTGTTGTTATGACGGCGCCCAACCGGGCCAGGGGAGTGCTGCTGGCCGGTGCCGGCGCGTCCTACTCACAGTCACCGGTGCTGCCGACGGACACGTCAATCTTGCCCCGCCCCAGGATGAGCGATACGCCACCTGTTGGTGCAGCGGAGGCCGGCATGTCGCAGGGGTCGCGGGGGTCGCTGACGGGAGGCGAGGTGGGCAGCCTGCCCAGTCTGAGCTACGTGCAGAAGGTGGACGCGTGGAGAGCCAACCAGAGCAGCAATAGGGCCTTCAGTGACGAGCTGGAGCTGCAGGGACCTGCGGAGGACGACCAGGAGGTCGATGCTAACGCTAACGCGAGCGTTATTGCCGAGCCAGCACCGGGGAATCACCCCTACTCGCCCTTCTCCCAGCCCAGGGAGGACTCTGGAGCTGAGGGCAGCGCTGGAGGTGAGGTTGGGCCCACAGGTGGAGGAGCAGCAGCAGCAGGAGGAGGTGGAGGAGGAGGAGGTGCAGCAGGTGTTGTGTCTCCTCCTGGACGCTCCCACTCCCACTCTTCGTCCCTGGCAACTGTGGTCACTTCCATCCAGCACCATGCAGCGGCGCATAGTGACGTCACGAACGGCCCGCAGTCGGCCCGTGGTGAAGAGTCAGTAACCAGGGAGGAAGTGGGGCCACAGGGAAGGGCTGAGCCGTCCAGTCAGAACGGCCAGAGGTCAAGCGCCATCATCCTGGGCCACTTCAGCGACGTGTCATCAAGCCGCGACACAGGCCACAGCCTCTCCAGCCCACAGGGTAGTTTCCAAGGCGAGGGAAGTCTTAGGGCATCTTTTGGAGGGGCCTCATCGGTGGTGAGTCTGGAGGTGGACAACTACGCTCCATACTGGACCTCAATGCCATCAACTCCCAACAGAGAGAGAGAGCTGAACATTGAGGATAGGATCCCGGTAAGATTTTTCGGCAAATTATCCCAAACTTGTTTGCACAAATTGTAATCTGGTTTGAATTGATAGGGAATGTGATGATTTATTGTAATGGTATGCATATCTATGGATTTCACTGCAGGTTTACCTTAAAAACCTGGGAATTAACCAATCACCATCCACAATACTGACCCCGTTTGCTCCTAGAGGACCAATTAGAGAGCCAGAATTTTCCCCTACTGACTTGTGTACCATTAAAGGTTCTACAGGCACTCCTACCAAGAGCACTCAGCCATCTGAAGGTAGGACTAAGCCCCAGTTACACATTTTTTCCAATCATTTTCACACCTCATATCGTGTCTCAATACAATGGTCACCTTTGCAAATCACTTTCACCATATTGGAACACAATGGATACATTGCTTTTATACAAAATGCAATAAATCACCCAAATCTTCCAGAATGTATGGATATCTAAAAATATGTTAAATATTTTTGTTAGATTCAAATGTTTTCATATATTTTTTCACCCTTAAAATATTTGTGGGAGTGGATAAATTGTGCTCCATGTTTCTGTTACTGTAACAGATTTTTTAGTTCACTGTACACTGACTGGTAGACAGCAGCACATGTTATGGTGGCATGAGCCTCTTTTATGGGAAATATGAGGGGTTTTGATGGCTGATTGTAGTGCATTTTGCATCAAAGGTTAAATTATGTGCTCAGGTGTGTTTGTAAAGCACACAGACTTTTGAAAAAGTTGACATGTTGACTTCATAATGTATCTCTCAAAAGGATATATGCTGTATAGTAGAATGTGACTGAGTTAATCCCACTGCATTGTCTTACTTGCTCCTCTATTAGGTGAGAGTCCTCCTGATAAAGGGGAGTTTTCTCGGCTCTCTCAAGGCTCCAGCGGCTCACTGCCCCTCAGCACAGGCCGGCCCATAATGCACCTCTCCGACCAGGACCGGCCGCCCAGTCAGGGCAGCATACGGATGACGAGAAGTTCTTCTCACACGCCACCAGAATCCCCTGGCTCAACGGCTGCACCCCTCCCGTCTCTGGCGCCAACTCACCAGATGCCCTCTGGATCAGGGCAGGAGTCGGCCACAGCACCTCCCCTCCAGCCTCCCCAGCCCAGAGAGGAGGCCCCAGGACCCCAGGAGGCGCAGCTGCCCCAGAGGAGCCCCAGGCAGGACCAACCACAGCAGCAGCAGGCGGAGGATTGGCTGGTGGGCTCTAGGACCCTGCAGGAGATCCGGCAGCTGCTGGGCCGGGCGGAGAGTGTGCTCTCCCTCAAGTCCTCCCTGACCACCTCGTCGGGCTCGGACTCCTCGCTGCTCCAGTCGCTGCGGAGGAAGATGGAGGAGCCCGGCTTCACCAACGACACATTCGGCTCCTCGCAGCTCTGGGCGCGCTCCTCGTCTGACTCCATGCTGAGGGACAGCTCCCTCTCATCGTCCGAGCCGAGCAGGTCGCTCGGGGCGACCGCTCAGGCTCCCGCTGACCTATCCTGTGTGCCTGGAATCAGGGAGACGGGACTCAAGTCCCATGCGGTCAGGAGAGCAGAGCCTGAAGGCTGCAGTGCTACTGACCCTGACAGGGCGGCTCCCGCAGTTCTGCCAGCTGCGCAGGCCCCCGCCCCGACTCCTCAGGAACAGGAAGAAGAAGAAGAGGAGGAGGCAGCGAGCTCATCGATTGGTCCGGAAGAGCCTAGCCCCGCGCCGAGTCACGCGGGCGTGGAGCAGGCCAGTGTGAGCGACAGCAGCGAGGTCAGTGAAGGGTCGCTCAGCGCCAGGGTTGCTAGGCTGCTGCACGAAGAGTCACCCGTGTCCATGGTGACCAGCCGGGCAAGCACAACGGATACAGACGAGAGCAGAGCGAGAGGTGAGCAAAGATCACTTAGTGGCTGGTGGGTGTTGTTCCATCATCTTCCTTATCTCGTAGCTAATGACAGAGTTTATCCCTGAATGCAGTATAGTCCTACATACTACATACTACATGTTTGGAACATAGGCCTACTGATGTTTTTTGGTGCTGCACAAAGCTGAAATTTTCCTGTTTCTACTCTGTCAGAGTGGATTTTGCTGAAGGCGTCTGGCCAGAGGTGTGAAGCGCTGCACCTGAACACAGAGGACAGACAGAGGGTTGAGGAGATCAAGAGAGAGCTACTGCAGCACACTAAGGTAATGGCTCAGATTCAGACACACACACACACACACACACACACACACACACATACACACACACACACACACACACACACACACACACGCAATCATGTGACAATTCACAGGATGTGTACATGGGTCACAGTCAGTGGATTTAACCACAAACCTACATCCTAGTTTCATAACTCTTGTGCGGATGTGTGTGTGCATAAGACTCTAAGGGCATCATTGACAAATTAGGAAGGGAAAAGTTTAGCTTGTTCCACTTCATTTGTTTGATTTTTTTTGTTTATTTATATTTAATTTATTTATATTTTATCTTTGTTTAGTTTGGCCATCAACTTGACCTTGACTGCAATCAAACTGACTTAGCACAGATAGGCTACACACACAGTTAACCACAGCTAACCACACACACACACACACAGTCATATTCAAGGACACATGTTACCATTATCTAGAGAAAAGGTAGTAACACAACTTCTTAGCTCAGCAGCGGTTATGTTGCCAGCTGCCGGTTGTGACAATGGCCTGTAATGTGAGATTTGTTCCTGATGCTAGCAGACTGTGTTCTGGATCATTTCCCTTCACTCTAAAAGGTAACCCAGTGTTTGTCAGTGTGTGTTTCCGTATGAGATGTCTTGCACGGTGAGTGGACATCTGGTCAATAAACATCTGGTGTGTGTGTACACAGTATGTGTGTGTGCCGTGTGTTGTGCACTGTCTTTGCCTTTTAATGTTTGCCTTGGTTAGTGGGTTCTGTTGAAGTGAAAGTGAACTTCAGGAAAAGCCCACAGTGGTTTCCTAGGGCTCTGTTTGGCCCCTTTGGTTTCTGCAGTGTGGTTTGCTGTGTGATTTTACAGTGTGTTGTGGTTTGCACTTTGAATGTGTGTACTCTACGTGCTAAGCTGATAACCATTGCTAGATACACACAGTATCTAACAACTGCGGTAGAGAGGATTGTCGCACAGCTTATAGCCAATAGAGCAGACCTCTTGCAGATCTACAGATGATGTGTTGTATTGGAAATATGGAAAGTTATATAAATATTTTATTTAGTTGTTCCTTCTGTCTTTGGAGCTGCTAAGACCTGGAGCTGAGTTTTTCTGAAATATGTGGATGCGATCCAAAACTCCACAAATCCAATATGTGCCTTTCCAGTCTGCCTTACGTCTTTTGTTTGATTTATATTAATTTCAATTTCATTTTAATTTAAGAAATGATTGGTGGATTTTTCACACCCTGGTGTTAGAGAGTATCGTGTGATCTGTGAAACAAAACTACACTAAATCAAACAGCACATGTTTACCTGATAATCTCACTGCCATTGCTCCAGCCCTAAGTGCAAACAAAATGATTGACACTTTTCCACAGCCTAAGATGCAGTAATACGATGTCACAACCTCTTGATAGCACTACTCTGGAAGCATTTTCTTTGTTACATGTAATAAGAAGTGCAGTTTCATTTCATTTATTTATTTAAAGGACAGTGCACATTAATCAACATTTCTGTAAATGTGCCAGTGTTAGCCAGCAGGCTAATTTTCAACTGTAGTCCATTGGCAAGATGTTATACTAGGCACATGGTGGCTAAAAAAAAGAACATATTAAAGCGATGGTTCGGAGTAATTTCACTCTAGGGTCCTTTGCACCATGACCCCGAGCCAAACACCCTCCCAGAACCTGTTTTCCCTTGGTCGAACCCTGGTCGAGTAGCGCTGTCAGAATCTAATGATTTTCTGCAGGCGTAATGGAGCCAACTTAGTATCTCGTAAATTACCCCACTAATAATGCCCTGAATGGTACGAAACTTCTACAGTAGTACAACTATGTTCTTTACTAGTTAGAAGTTTACTTAGTGCTAGAAGTTAGCTGACAAAAAAAGTCTCTGAAAAGAAATGCCATGTAATTCACTCTCTTATTCAGTCTCTTTTGTTTCTATGTCTGCATCCCTGTCTTATCTCTCGCTGTTGGTTCTTCTCTTCACCTGTCTTGTGTGTCAGTCCCAGTACAGCACGGACTCCGATGGCAGCGCTCCATCCAGCGTTGGGGCGACGTCCGGCCCTGCTCCCGCCTCCTCTCAGCGCGCGGAGGGCTTCCTGGCGGTGCGCTGTGCCGAGGAGCGCCTGTCCGACCAGCTGCAGCGCGCCGGCCGCAACCTGCTGGCGTCCAGCAGAGTCGCACTCGGCTCGCCGCCGTCGGTCAGCCCGGACCTGGAGGCCCGCGTGCAGGAGATTGCGCAGAGGGAGGGTGTCCCGCTCGGACCTCCGGCCTCGTCCCGCTCGCTCTCGCCGCTCACGTCCATCACCATAGCGACGGCCCGCCACACCCCTTCCCCGTCGCCTCTGCCCCCCAACGTGCCCCCCCAGCAGCAGCAGCAGGCCGAGAGCGCCAGCGTGAGCACGCAGACGCAGACGCAGACGCACACACTCCGCTTACAAACACACACACCCCCGCCCTCGGACACGGAGTCGGACAGTAGCGTCTCAACCGCCGAGCCGCACCTGCACAGCGCGCTCGAGGTTTACGCCCTCTCGCAGCACGCGCTCTCGCAGCACGCACTCTCCCAGCACGCGCACGAGCCCGGGGCCGAGGAAGCTGAGCGGCAGGGAGAGACAAACACCGTGGAGACGGGCCAGGTCAAAGGTCAGGTGGATGAGGTCACCGGGGGTTGGGGTCACCAGTCACCCCTGGCCCCGCGCCACTCGTCCACGCACCTGCGCCTGACCCTCTCCCCCAAACCCAGACCGGTTCAGAACGGCTTGGACAAACCCCATCATGGGATGGCCCCTGTGGAGCTGGACCAGGACCATGCAGTGAGATCGGCCCAGACTGTCGAGACCTTGTCCACAAACTGGACCGATGGGCCCTCGCTTACCGTAGCCCAGTCTTTCCCACAAGAGGACTCTATTAGGCTGCCCAATCAGGAAGCCCTTAGAAATGAAACTCCGACCCACAAACTGGTCTCCACAGCAACCAGTCCAGTTACGGAACCACTAAGACCCACCCCTGAGTCCTCGGTATCCAGTCAGACGCTCTCTGAAGAGCAGGGGCCAATCAAAAGCCAGTTTGGCGCCACAGGCCCAGCCTCTATTCAGATCAGCTCCAGCAGCAGATACCCACAATCCTTCACTCCACCACAGAGACTGACACAGCCTTCACCACGACCCCTGTCTGTTTATGCACCTGGTAAGAATGACTGTGTCTATGATCATGTTTCCTTTTTGCTGCTACCCGCAAGAGCATCTTGAAATATAAGAATGTACCCCTTCCACTGCATCTGCTTGGCTTCCATTGTTTCTTTCGCTTGTCTTTCGCTTCTTCGGTTGGCCGGTCTGTTTTGTCATGTACCTTAAAGTGTCCATCCTGTGTCCATTCAGTGGTCACGGTTGACTGGGCGTAAAAAGGCGTTCTTCTCTCTGTCCTTTAGTTCCGCCACCAACTCTGTTGCCATATAAACCGCACGGCAGCTCTGAGCTCTTCTACATCCCCAAGACTGACACCCAGCTCTCCCCCAACCGCTCGGACACCACCGTAGAGAGTACACACACGGGTAAAACTCACTCACTCACTCACTCACACACACACACACACACACACACACACACACACACCATTTCTCACCACAAGCCAAATCTCTTTACCTTGTTTACCTTGCTTGCCTCTGCCAGCATGCATCTGTATGACTGCACTAACAGTATCTGATAAAATAACCTCACAGGCTTTTGTCAGGCTCAGATATTGTGATATGCCGTTCCTGCAGCGGCCAGTCCAGCCAGCTCGGTCAGCTCAGTTCACAAACCACAACAGGATCTGTTTCGACAGTAAACCATTCTGACCTCATAAGCCTGTTTACTAAACCGGTTACCAGTAATAACGCCAAGTATGTGCCATCGAATGGCATCACAGGCATTTGTACAGCTTATAAGGCCAACATAACACTGCACCTTATTGGAGAATGTTCTCTACCACTTAGACCTGGCCTACACCAGGTCCGCCACTGAAGCGCTCCATTTACAGAGCGTAAAAATGCTTTTATAAGACTAGTGTATTTTTTTTCAAAGGTATGCCTCGCCGTCACGTCTATTGTAACCAGTTCTATTGATTAAAGTGGAAGTTAATTGTTGCGGCAGACGCAACGCGAACCGTTGTAGCCTCCTTAGCCTGATGTTAAAGAGTTTCAGTAAGTAGCTCACCGGACCCTATTAAATTTAATTCTATAAGAGGAGTCCTGTCAAATACACACACACACACACACACACACACACACACACACACACACACACACACACACAAGGTGATCCCTCCCACTGTGGGTTGCAGCTGCTCCTCACTTACACACTGCTGAATTATTCATGATCTCTATTGTGTGAGCCATGGAAGGACAGTGGGAGGAGAGCACGTTAGAGGGAGAGAGTGAGGGAGAGAGAGAGAGGGAGGAGAGCATGTTAGATGGAGAGGGGCGAGAGAGAAAGAGAGGGGGGGAGAAAGAGAGAGAGAAACAAACACAGACAGGCTGAGGGCAAAAATAAAGAGACAAGGCTAAATGCAGAGAAGCGTCATTGAATGCGTAAAAGAGTGAGCTGTGTGCCTGCGACTGCGTCCTATGTGTGTGTGTGACTTTCTGTGTGTGTGTGTGTGTGTGTGTTTCTTTGTTAGGCTCAGATGATGCAGTTCCCCCACGCTTCACCGTAGACATCCTGGGCTCCAGAGACCTCGAGCCTGTTCCAGCCTTACCCAAACACACAGAGGGCATCTACAGCAAGAAGAGAGGTACGTGCACCAACACTCACTCACTCTCTTGTCTCTCAATTCAATTCAGTGAGCTTTATTGGCATAACTGTGCATTGTACAATATTGCCAAAGCATTAAGAAGAGTACAATAAATAACAGCAGTAATAATGGTAATGTTAATAATAGTAATAACATACTGGTATATGCTTATCAATAATAGTAATATTGATCATAATGAAAAAAATTTATTAGAGAAAAACTAAAGTATAGAGCACAGTGTTTCCCACAGAATTGAATTCAATTTGTGGTGGTTGGTTTGCAGAATTAACTTGAATGCAACAGTTTTTAACAAAGCACAGTGTGGTTATTATGCTAACCAGATTTAAGCACAATTTAGTACAACCTGGAAAATCATTGTGTGGTGATCAATGTTGATATTGTGGTGGGCCGCCACAAATAAGTCAATGTATGGGAAACACTGGAGCATAATGTCTCTCTCTCACTCTTAGTCTCATATACACATGCCCATGGACTTGATTTTGAGTGTTTATGTTATCCTTGTCTATGTTTGTGGGAAGGTCTTTGAGTGGCCATTGTGCTAGAAAATACATTGTACAAATACGTACTTACATAGTCACATACACATGCACACAAACGAACAAATGTGCTGTTTGCATCATGCCATAAATGTATCAGCCACTGTTATGGAACTCAATGCTTCTCTATCTCTTTCTCTCTCCTTGTCTTTGTCCTCTCTGTCTCTTGTACGTCTCAGGCTTTAGTGGGTATGAGCGCGCCGGCCCTGTGGGGAAGCAGGGGGTCGGTGTGACCGTCACAGGGAGGAAGAGGGAGGAGGAGAAAGAAGAAGAGGTGATGGGAGAGCGTGCAGGGGAGGAAGAGTTCAGGCCGCTGGCCATGGAGATGGACTTCAGCATGCACAGCCTGAGGCTCCACACCAGCACACTGCGAAACCTCCCCCCAGCGCACGCCCCTGCTGACCTACACCAGACCCAGCCAGTCGCACCTCCGCACCGACGGGGAGGGGAAGAACGCGCCCACAGGGAGCAGACATCCCGGGAGATTGGCGGCTCCCTGGATCAACTGTGGCAGCGCTTCAGCGAGAGCTGGAGCCGGGACCAGGGCCGTTCGGCCAATGAGAGGGAGACGTCGCTGCTAGAGCGCCTGGAACGCCTGTCGCGGCTCATCAACAGCAGCTCGCTGACGCACGGCTCCACGATCGCGCACTCCCCCGCCAAACAGGCCGTGGACGCATCGGTCAGCACACAGACGCAGACGCAGGCCAAGGGCCAGGACCAGCCCAAGCACGCCAGGGTGGAGGCCAAGAGAGCAGAGAGGGGGAAGAGCAAGAAGAAAGGGAGGAAGGAAAAAGAGCCTGGCATGGAGGAGAGGAAGAAGGGAGCCAGGGAGGAGAGTGAGAAAAGAGGCAGAGCTCCACGACTGGCATGGGCAGAGTCGGACACTCAGTCGTCCAGCCACGCGCCAGAGACAGAGGAGCGGGAGGTGGACGAGCCGGAGAGACTCGGGCGCTGCCCGGCAGAGAGGGACAGCATCTCCACGGAGACCAGTCTGTCCACCATTGACACCCAGCGGCTGTTGCGGGCGTTCGGGCCAAGCCGGGTGATGCCTCCGACGGCTGGGGAGAGGGCTCCGGAGAGCCTGCTCAAGCTCTACAGCAACATCCACAAGCAGAGGAGCGCGGCCAACGACTCCTCCACGGTACGGGTCAGTGGTGGCATCTCACTGGCACATCCAGGCTCCGAGCTGACCCCGGTCGGCTGAGTTGCTGTTGTGTGCCTGCCAGTAGCTGTTTTTGTCGGACAGGAACTTTTAGTCTTTCTCCGTAACATCGTAAGAGTGCCTGGAGTGGGCAAGAAACCTCCTAAGGCTGTTTTTCATGCTACCTAAAGAAGCTTCTCTCATTGCTATTTGACTAGTTCTGGATGGAGTGTATGGGCCTAGCTGTGAAATTTGAGTCTTGTGGTCGGGTAACTTTTCTAATGATGCCTTAGTAAAACTACCTGGAGACAGTGGGACTCTCATGTGAAGGGCTTTTTAGATAACCACCTGAGGCCTTGGAAGAACTTTTTCAGGGCTCCCCCAGGTCATCATCATGGAATGTTAATTCTATTTCAGACATAGCCTGGCTAGCGCCACCACTTCTCAATGAGACGTGGTCTAGGAACCAAACGTTCATTTTCTTGTATTTGAAAAAAATGCCCAGATCCGTTTACTGGGTGCCACGGATGTCTATCAAATGCATCTGTGCATAGCTCTGTTCTGTGATTGGTTCCCTATCTGAGGCAAAAATTAGGGCGGTAGTTTCCAGGCTGCCTTAGCAGCGTGAATCAAATCGCGCGCAAGGCAGCATGGGAACACCCAGGCTATTGCAGACATGGAATTTCAGGGCTATTGCAATCATTTTTTGGGCCAAGTCATTGAATATCAAGCAATTTGTTTGTAGTCAAAATGTAGTTGCCTTTTTATCAAAAAGAATATCATCATTGCCATATCTTTTATCTTGAGTTAATTCACACGGCTCCTGTAATTCTGTGACTGTTTTTTGGCAAGCTGTTTTGGTCAAAGTCACATTTGATATTTTCTGCTTTGGACATTCCACATGTTCTAAGCTAGCTGTTCTGTTCTTAGCTGTTCTGAGTGTGTTCCGTTATGTTTTGGACTGGCCCTTTTATTTTCTACTCCATGCTGCCAGTCTCCATGGTAAGGAATATAAATAGACTGTGTGGTGTGGTTGGGGTTAAAGTTTTGATCTGGTTATAGCTCTGGCTAGTTGACAGGCATGAATGATTTACTGATTGTTGAGTCTTCAAGAAGGGAGTTTTGCATATATAGAGCTTGTTCAGATCACTTAGTCAGAGGTGCATGGGCAGTGACTTGAGGCTTTCTTTCAGATTGCCCTGACAGGCAAATCAAGCTCTTGGCATTTGGCTTGCATCCTGTTGGAGTGTTGCCTCCAGTCCCTTTGCCGTACAGCCATAATTTTATTGGTAGTGTTCATGGTTGGTCCACATTCCAGCTGAATGAATGTGCACTTTAAATATTATATGCTTGTGTTTGGGTTTTTTTTTATCTAGATGACGGATGTATAGATTTATATGTAGATATACTTTGTGTGTGTGTGTGTGTGTGTGTGTGTGTGTGTGTGTGTGTGTGTGTGTGTGTGTGTGTGTGTGTGTGTGTGTGTGTGTGTGTGTGTGTGTTCAGAGGTCGTTGTGACTCATTGTGTTATCCTGCCCTCCCCTCCTGGTCAGGTCACTCTGGACTCGTCCTCAAGCGGCTCCTCACTACCTCCTCACCCACGCCCCTCAGGCAAGAGGCCAAAGGTCAAACTTGTCAGCAGAGGCGTGCAGGCAGGTCAGTCAAGCATACACACACACACGCCCATTCACATACATACTACACACAAATGTATGTTCACATACACAAATAACACACACTTGACACACACCAAGTACAAACACATAGTGTGAGTGAATTTAGGAAGAAAGGAAGCTAACAATTGCATATATCGTTCTCAAACACACACACACACACAAACACACACACACACAAACACACAGAAATAATCAACCTCGACTAGACACACATGCACGCACGCGCACACACACGCTGACATACACACATGGCAAAACAAACACACACACACCAAAGTACAGTCACTGTGCATGTTTTGTATTGACTAACGCTTGTTCTTTGCTGCAGGTGACCTTGAGATAGTGAGCAATGGAACACGGCGTCACACGCGTGACGTGGGCACCACCTTCCCCTCCCCGCACCCCACCCCCTCCAGCCAGGCCCAGCAGCCAGCACTGCCCCCGCAACACAGCTTCATGAAGGAGAGGCACAAGAAGAAACAGCCAGAAAGCCATCCTCCTGGTACACATACACACACACACACACACACACACACACATACACACACACACACACATACACACATACACACACATACACACGACACGACATACATGCACACTACACTACACGACACGACACACACACATACACACACACACACACAGACACACACATACACATGCACACTACACGACACACACATACACATGCACACTACACGACACGACACGACACACACACACACACACACACACACACACACTTTACCTGTATCCATAGACATAGAGCCAACCGAATAAAGAACTGATTCCTCCATACCGGTTCCCTCAGGCCCAGGCGTGTCTTGGTTCGTTCCGGCTGAGGAGCTTAGACTCGACTCTCGTAAAGAGAACCGCCCGGACAACAAGAACATTCCGGCAGCTGGTCCCACCTGGTTTGAGCACTACAGCAGAACCCAGCCGTGGCGAGAGCCGCTCCGAGAGCGACAGAACCAAGACGGGCGAGGGAGAGAACCGCAGAGAGAGAGGGAGAACCGGGAGAACCGGGAGGACCGGGAGCGGCCGCAGAGACAGCAGCAGCAGAGCTGGGTGGACAGGGACATACAGGCACCTGAGCAGAGGGAGAAGCCTGCTGAGACAAACAACAGCATGGACACACACAGCAAACTCTCTGCCCTGGAGCGCCTCTCCCTGCAGGTGTGTGTGTGTGTGTGTGTGTGTGTGTGTGTGTGTGTGTGTGTGTGTGTGTGTGTGTGTGTGTGTGTGTGTGTGTGTGTGTGTGTGTGTGTGTGTGTGTGTGTGTGTGTGTGTGTGTGTGTGTGTGTGTGTGTGTGTGTGTGTGTGTGTGTGTGTGTGTGTGTGTGTGTGTGTGTGTGTGTGTGTGTGTGTGTGTGTGTGTGTGTGTGTGTGTGTGTGTGTGTGTGTGTGTGTGTGTGTGTGAGAGATTCCAATGGTTGCACTGTCCATACATTTCATTGGCGAATTTCGTTCCCAGAGAGTGTGTGTCACTGCATTTATTTCAATCCTTATTCGTTTAAAGTAGTGAAGGGATGTCTTTAAGCTGTTTAAATGTGTTAATTTGTGTTTCCTGTATGTCTGTGCGTGTGTGTGTTGCATGGTCATGCCTGTCAGGAGGCGCTGGCGTTCCGGCGGCCCGAGTTTGTGTCCCGCTCACGTGAGCGTCTGAAGAGGCTGTGTCTGCTGAAGGAGGAGCGCCGGCTGCAGGCCCAGTTCAACCTCGAGAGAGAGACGCTGTTCAACCGCCCCCCGCTCACACGCAGATACACCCACAACACCGCAGGTAGGCCTTCAACCACCACCATCACCACCCCCCGCTCACACGCAGATACACCCACAACACCGCAGGTAGGCCTTCAACCACCACCATCACCACCCCCCGCTCACACGCAGATACACCCACAACACCGCAGGTAGGCCTTCAACCACCACCATAACCACCCCCCGCTCACACGCAGATACACCCACAACACTGTAAAGCACTTTGTAAAGCACTTTGGGTGCCTGCCTAGTAACGCAACATATACATTTAACGTGTTTTCTGCTGTATATTTGCTCTAATGGATTTCATTGCTGTGTTTTGTGTTTAGTGCCTGACCCTCCCGTGAAAAGAGCCGTTCCTAAGAAAGAGATGTTTCAAAGATCTAAACAGTAAGAGATGCACTCTTGTTCTTCTTACGCCTCTTCATCTGAGGTGTAATGTTAAGTTATGTACTTCCAGCAGTTGGCAATGGCATACTTGCAACTTGAGTCTGTGCACATGTAAACAAGAGCATAACAGCACCTGAAAGGAAAGGGTCAAGATGTGTGTAAATGTGTGTGTAAATATATACTTGATATATAATAATGTATTCTTATGAAGCCAAACAATATTGGATAAATCTCACCTGGTAGTCATTTTGAAAAATGTGCCCTATTTTAAGTGCTTACATTTTTAAAGATAATCAGAACCACTTTGTTGGTTTTTCTGCCAAATTTGATGGTTTGATGATCTTGTCATAATAAGAGTCAAAGAATACTAAAAGTTTGACCTATGGCCCCATAATGTGGGTGGATGGGAAGTAATAGTGTGTTGTTGTATTGGCTCATCCCTCTCATGCTGTCAGTGGGACAGGGGAAAGAGCAGTCAGTAGCACAATGCAGAGCAGCCACAGACTGGCGAGGTAGGTCTGCTAGGCTAGGTAGGTTAAGCGCTATGTGCTGCAGTCTGTGCATGAAATTATGTTTATGTAAATAAATGCTTGCATGCTTTGTGTGCCCGATGCTTATCTTGCCGCTGTGATGATGTGTTGGTGTGTCTCATTGTGTGATGTACTTAGTGTACATGGACATAGTGTAACACTGGTGGTTTGTGTGTGTGTGTGTGTGTGAGTGTGAGCGGGCTTTTGTGGCTAAAGGTTAGGAACTGTGCAGGAAGTGACTCACATGGCTCAGTATTTACAGTGCTGCTACATTGTCAGGGGCTATCAGTCGTGGCCATCATATCTCATCATGCCTCTCACTTCCTGTCAGAATTTACTCTCAGCTGCCCGAGGTGCGCAGGCGTAAGGAGGAGGAGAAGAGGAAAGCTGAATACCGCGCCTACAGGCTCAATGCCCAACTATTTAACAAGGTTAAAGACACACACACACACACAAATACACATATACACACAATTACATATACACACACACACATATACACACACACTTTTTTTTTTCATGTTGAAGACATATAAAATACTCAGGCATAGTTAGGCATAGGAACAAGTTAATCAATGCTGTGTCAGTCACAGAGGGGCCATCAGTGATGTGTTTCTGTATGATGTTCAATCTTTCCATAATCTCTTGATAAGAGCTTATGTGTAAGAGCTTAGAGGCACATGCCCGCTCTTTACTTTCCAGTACAAGTGTCCTCTACATGCCTGTAAAAGCTAAATGTTTTGTATAGGAAAGAAAGTCCAATGGAACACAATGACATGCTCTAATTCTATAGCATTAGAATTAGCATAGGTGGTTGCACTCCTTTACGGTTATATACAATTCTATTCTTGTCTTGTTTCTTACAGAAAATCACCAACCGAGTGCTTGGACGAAGGACTCCATGGCAGTGAGAGTCTGAGACATCAAGGACTCCAACAAACTTCAACAAATAAACCGTTTTCAAAAACACAAACCCAGCCTTTTGGCACAAACACTCCTCATTTGGCGGCTGAAAGACGCCGTCTGTAATCACCAAAGCAGCTCATTGAAGGCCAGCGGTGCCTCTCTGTGCTCTCTGTGACCTCATCCACGCTCCATTAGGAATGATTAGGAGTCTGGCCTTGAAACTGTGTCTGAGCGTGACTCAGTGACTCCAGCACTTCATCACCAGCACATTGCAGTGCCACCTGTTTCCTCTGCAGCTACCGCAGCAACCGTTGGTCGGTTGGCGCATCGCAGCTGGACGTCTTTTCCGTGTGTTTTTTTTAAGGTGTGTCACATTTTTTTACAGGCTCAAAGATAATGTGTACTTAACTCTGAAACATCAGAGTATTATGAGAAGGCCAAATCAGCAAGCAAATGATCAAATTGTGCCTGAATGCCGTTTAATGCCCTTAATATATCTATGATTTTAATGGTGTGAGCGCTCAGTAGTATGTGAATGGAGAACTTAAAGGGACATGGGCAAAAAAAAAAAAAAAAGTGTGTTTATTTTTTTACCCATATCCCATTAGTTCCCCCATATGTTTGTGTTTGTGTGTGTGCCTTTGTTTGCTTGTTTGTTTTGTTTGTGTTTAACCCTTTCTGCTTTTAAAGCTGATGATGTCAGTATGTGTGGTTGATGTATTGATGTTTTGTACTGTTTTACAAATCCTTGTTTTTAAAATAAATGCAGGCTTTTAATAAGAACAAATACATTTTGTCTGCTCTTTTATCCCAACTGTCTTTTTGTCCGTCTCTGTTCGGTTGCCAGCAAAGTCTGAAGCAGAAGTGATGAAGCGACACTAAATCAAAAGGTGGTATCAGAAGCAATTGTTGAAGAAAGAGCGGGTACACACCTTAAGTTCTGTGGGAACAGTGGTTTGGTCAAAAATTCTCAGACCCCTCGCAAAACACCATTTAGTACGTTCTTCTGCTTGTCTGATTCGGTAGTTTTTGGTGAGGACTGAGGCCGGAGTGTCTGAGATTGTGTCTATGTGTGGAGTCGTCTTGCGCTGTGTGACACTGTGACTAGGAGGCCCAGGCTCATGTCCTCAATACCCAGAGTAAATTTAGGCTACTATTTATGGCTTTGCCACACACACACACACACATACACACAGCTTGCAGCTGTTGGGAAATTACCGTGTCTGTGCGGATTGGTCATGCTTCAACAGAAATTGGAATACTAGCGAACGCTCCACTGAGGTACTGAGTCATCCTATGTTTGCATGAAATGTGTGTGTGTGTGCGTATGATGCCTTTGTGTGTGTGTTGCTATTGCAAAACAGACTGAACAGTACAAGGAGGAATGTTGCGGTCAGTCTATGCTAAATACTGCTTGTTTCCAAAGATCTTTGGAAACAGGAAACATTTGACTGTGTAACGAGGGTTTCAAACTTTCAAAAAGTCAGACATTGGTAGCCTTGTCACAGTGTTCTACTGACGCTGTTGTTTTGTTTTGCCATCAACAATATTTTAGACAAGGTTCCCTCAACTATCATATACTTAGCACTAAGATAGTCTTATGTCAGAGCTCTTGTAATTTGCATGGGGTGTGTTTATATGAGGATGGAAGTCTATGACACGGACACTGGGCTGATGCAATTTAGCACAGCCCAGACAGCCATAGTTTCTTCCAATGTTATTTATCTATTTGTCTCTACATATACTTATAACTTTTCACTAACCTCCTTTATGTCTCATAACTTTTCATTTACTTTTTGTGGAGTTCTACAGAAGAATTTGTCATGGAGAAACATGAGAATGTACTGTCAATATAATTGTAGAGGGTGATTTAATATTTTGGATATGTGTAGTTAGTTAGGTAACTGATTTAGTCTGAATAGATGCTGCTGCTGAGCATCCAGAACGAGAGCTTGGCTCACAGGGCTACAGTGTTTGAGACTAACCTGATGGCCTTTGAACGTTTGTTTCTTTCTTCTTCAAACCATTAGTTAGACTCCCAGTTCTGAGTGTTTCACAGGATCTGAATTTCTGCAATTTCTCTCTCTCTCTTGAGATTATACAAGGTAGAGTGGCTCTGAGTCTTCACTATGGGGGACTTCCAACAGTATGATCAGGACTTCTATCAGACAGGTTATTACGTAGACGACCAAGGCCAGGCGACCTACAGCTATGACCCCAACTACCCCTTGAGTTCCGAGTACCAGGAGGGGTAAGTGATACTAGAAGAGAGAGAGACGATGAGAAATTCCTCATCAGTTACTCTCATGAGTTTGTCTTGAGAGCTACAGATGTATTGCAGCCTATATTTGTTTAAATCAATCACTTGATAAGGGATTCTGAAGACATTCAGAGAGCATCAGTATTTAATTATGGTAATGAGTGTGTTCAGGTGGGACTGATAAGTGTGGCCACTGTAGGCCACTGTATCCTGTTATGGGGCAGCCGTGGCCTACTGGTTAGCACGTCAGACCTGTAACCGGAGGGTTGCCGGTTCGAACCCCGACCAGTAGGCACGGCTGACCCCTCACTGCTCCCCGAGCGCCGCTGTTGATGCAGGCAGCTCACTGCGCCGGGATTAGTGTGTGCTTCACCTCACTGTGTGCTGTGAGTGTTTCACTAATTCACGGATTGGGATAAATGCAGAGACCAAATTTCCCTCACGGGATCAAAAGAGTATATATACTTATACTTACTTACTTATACTTATGGTTGTACTACCTGCAGCCTGAGAATGCCAAGTCTGGTCTTTGAACCATAATGACTGTGTTGTTGTTATTGCGTCATTATTTACTTGTAGGGAGGGTGTGTATGACTCCTCGATGGACACAGCTTACTCTGGGCAGGTCTTTCAGCCTGGGGTGCCTCCTGGAATGGACTACACAGCAACTGGAGAAGGCTATGAGGAAGAGCCCCCTCTGCTGGAGGGTATAGACTACACAGCATCACCTCTAATGCTACTTAGTCACCTGTACATTGCCATTGTATACATCTCAATTGTGTCCAGAGTTAAACATTTACAGTGTGATATGCATATTTTTAAAATTATTACTCTAAAATGCACTACGACAGCATTTACAGCATTACAACATTACAACACACTTTGTGCTCTGTGCTTGAAAAAGTGCTATGTAAGTACATTTTATTATAGAGGAGATCAAACAAAGCAATTATTGTTCTTTAAATATATTACATTCTTCCCTTTTATGATGTCATCACTCAGTTGTGTTTGGAAATGTGATCTTGACAGAAATGGCTGTAATTTTTGTTTGTAGTGCATTGAGAGTAATAATTTAAAAAATGTGTGCATCTCCTCTGATTTATCTACACATTAGTTAACATTAATAAAATAATATGTTAACCTGACATTTGCTCTTTACCATTGTGTGTGTGCGCGCGCGTGCGTGCGTGCGTGCGTGCGTGTGTGCGTGTGTGTGTGTGTGTGATGGCACAGAGCTGGGCATTAACTTTGAGCACATCTGGCAGAAGACCCTGACTGTGCTGAACCCAGTGATGCCAGCCGACGGCAGCATCATGAATGAGACAGACCTGACTGGGCCTGTGCTGTTCTGTATCGCTCTTGGAGCCACCCTACTCATGGTACACACACACACACACTTCTGTACACCCTACTCATGGGGTACACACAAACACACACTACTATACACCCTACTCATGGTACACACACACACACTATTATACAGAAAGCTGTATCACCTTGGGAGCCATCTTACTCATGGTACACACAAACACTGCTGACGGATCACACTAACACACACTAGTACACAGAAACAATCTCACACATCTGCTGAAAGTGCACACTAAGTAACACATACTCATACATTATGTTTCTGACGTTCCTCCCTCATACACACACAGTCACAAAGGCACACTCACATATCTGACATGACTAAAGGTCTTCGGAATCCACATACAGAATCTATAGTCTCTCAGCTGATACAGCTTACATTATAGTTATTCTAGTAGTTCATAGTAAAGAGAATATCATTGGAAAAAGTAAATCCTCCACATAGATATTGTATCTACCTGTGTTTCATATGTTTCTGTTTCTTGTATGTGCGTGCGTGCGTGTGTGCGTGCGTGCGTGCGTGCGTGTTTGCATGTGTTGCAGGCGGGCAAGTCTCACTTTGGATACGTGTACGGCATCAGTGCTGTGGGGTGTGTGGGGATGTACTCGCTGTTGAATCTCATGAGTGACTGCACAGTGTCATGTGGCTGTGTGGCCAGTGTGCTGGGCTACTGCCTCCTCCCCATGGTGGCGCTGTCTGCATTCGCAATCTTTCACTCCCTACAGTAAGTCAATGCAATTACGCATAATGGTGGTCAAAATACAACCCCAAATAAAAAAAAAACTTGGGATGTTGTGTAAAATGCAAATAAAAACAGAATCTGATAGTATACAAATATCATAAACCTATATTTAGCTGCAAAAAGTACATAGACAACATATCAAATGTTGAAAATGAACATTTTGACCATTTCATGGAAAATATATGTTTATTTTGAATTTGATGGCAGCAACATGTTTAAAAAAAAGTCGGGACGGGGGCATATTTACCACTGTGCTGCTTTACCTCTTCATTTAACAACATTCTGTAAATGTTTAGGAACTGCGACACCAGTTGCTTGAGTTTTGAGAATGAAATGTTGTCCCATTCCTGCCCGATATAGGATGTCAGTTGCTGACCAGTATGGGGTATTCTTAATCATGTTTTTCATTCCACTATGCACCTAATTTGACAGGTCAGGACTGCAGACAGGCCATTTTAGCACCTGGACTCTTCCTCTATGGAGAAATACTGTTTAAATATGTGCAGAATTCATTTGCCCATTTGTTTTCCTGAAATATTCAAGGTTTTCCCCGAGACATGGATGGCAGTATGTTGCTCAAAACCTGTATGCATCATTCAGAATTGATTGTGCCTGGCAAGATGTGCAATATGCCCATGCTGTAGGCTCTAATGCACCTCCACACCATCATAGATGCTGGGTTTTGAACTGAGCACTAAAACAAGTTGTATAGTTGGATTGGCCCTCTCCTCTTTAGCCCAGATTTCCTTTCTTCTACAATTTCTTCTTTTGCATGGTAAAGTTTACACTAGCATTTGTGAATTGAGTATCAAACTGTGCTCATAGACAATGGTTATCAGAGGTTTACCTGAGCTCATTCAATGATTTTCAATACATAAACAGGTCTGTTTTTAATGCCATCTGAGGTCCAAAAGACCACGGCCATCCTATATTGTTTTTCAGCTCTGTCCCTTGTTTGCAAAGATTTCTTTGGATTCTCTGAATATTTTAATGATATTATGTACTGTACATGATAAACTCCCAAAATAATTTACACAGAGTGATGAGTACCTCTCTTTTTCATACCCAATCGTGTTACCAGTTACCCTAATTAGTTGTAAAATATTCCTCCTTTTGTTTTCTTTATCATCACACAACTTTTCCAGAATTTTCTTGGCTTCGTCCCAAATTTTTTTGAAACGTGTTGCTGGTATGAAGTTCAAAATTAACATATATTTTCCACAAAATAGTATTTTAGTCATTTTCATCGTTTTATATGTTGTCTGCGTCCTTTTTGCAGCTATATATATGAGTTTATGTGATTTGCAGATTATCACATTCTGTTTTTATTTGCATTTTCCCAACTTTTTCTGATTTGGGGTTGTAGTTTAAAACACATGTTATCTACTATCTAAATGGTTGTCTTATAACATGTGTTTTAAACTACAACCTGGTAGGTCGATGTGTCCTTATCAAAACTATACATAGATCTCATCATTTCTGGATGGAATGTCTTAAAATGCTGGTTCATTCATGTAATCCCATAATAGCCGTCCAGTTGCTCTGCAGATCATGATGATTAAGAGGAAGAGAGCCGGTCATTAAGGGTCATTAATGTTTCCTGATCTCTTGTGTGTTACCCAGAGGGCTGCTGGGAATGTTCCTTGCCGTGCTTGTGATTGGCTGGTGCAGTCACTCTGCCGCAAAGATCTTCAGCACCACTCTGGGACTGACTGGACAGCAGCTACTGGTAGCCTATCCCTGTGCGCTACTCTACGGCGTATTTGCCCTTCTGTCAGTCTTCTGACCAATCGCGCCGGCTCATTGTCTTATTGTCTGTTATTACATCCCTGACTGCCCACCAACTGACCCAGCAGTGACCTATCAACAGACTGCACACCCTTGTAAATATAGCCCTATTTTGATAAATGAGGAAATGATGAATAAATCATGATAACAAACAATAGCATATGTGGGAGAGTACAGCCTTGTGGAGACAAATATAAAACTGCCAAACAGGCTTAATAATTGAGTGGAACTTAAGCTGTCTGATCCCATTAACTATTTATATGTGCACTGATATGGTACCATCACATAATGTGACAGTGTTGCTGTGTATGTGTGTGTGTGTGTGTGTCTGTGTGTGTGTTTGTGTGCAGGTGTATGCACAGGTGTATCTAATCTATGCACCATTGCCTCCCTAAAAGAGCTCGTACACTGATACCTCTTAAATAGTAATATCGTTGATGGGGATTGTAGTCCAGTGGGCCTGTCTCTCTCTACCCAGAGCAAAGAGCATGTCAGTGAACATGACAGCTCCTGTTTAGGAGTCGCCCCCGGCATGGTAAACACAGTCTCTTGACCCTGATAGTGTATCTATAGATCAATCTTTCACTACAGCTCACACAGACAGGCAGGTTAGGTGTGTGCAAATGCGCTGAACTTTTGATGATGTTCAATGGGTGGTGACCAGAAGGTTACAGCTATGTTGTTTGTTGGCAAATTAGAATTTATTTTGAAAGCACAAATAAGGACACGAACGAACTATTACATAATTAAATGATTTCCTTGTCAATTATAAACACAGATCCTGGAAGTTTAAGGGTGTATGTCCATCTGTAGTGCATCTAGGACACATTTGAATACTGTACCTATTATTTTCATTGTGATGCATGTTCATGGTGGTATGTGCTTAATATTTGTCACGATTTTCATTCATTATATATTATTTTAAAAAAAACATTGTACAACTGAAAACCCAAAAATTTAGAAAGTAGATTTTTTTTCTCTGTTATGAAATCATTATGGTACAAAGTGGTTTTAAAAAGTAACATCACTGGCATCTCTTTAGTTTTGCACTCATTCCGATAGACAATTCACCTGTGAAACTGTGCAACCAATATAAAATATTTACAAAAAATTTCAATAGAGTGAAAAAAACTCCTCTTTTTTTGTTCAGTTGCAGCTCATGTCAAGAGCGTTTTAGGTTCCGTTTGACAGAGCCCACACCATAGGATGTCTTGGTTCTTGACCATGCAGCATTCACTGTATCCTTGGCCTCTGTCTGGGGGGCCTGCTGTTGCGGAGGGGGCCCTTGTGGGAACAGTGAAATATACAGGATACATCAGTGAACCAAACGTCTATGAAGTCGACACTTTGCAGATACAAGCAGATACATCACAAAACTTGCAGTGCATGCATATAGCCATGCACACCCAAACATTTACAGTCAGTGCCACATGTCAAAATTCCACATATAATATAAGTGTCTATAAGTGAAGTGATTTCAAAAATCCTCTTATCCCCATCCATATTATGATGGCCTTTCCCCATCACCCTTTTAACATCTTGTCCATACTGATTATGTTGAGCAATATTAAAATAATTTAGGCAAAGTCCTATTTCAGGGTGTCACTGCCTGGTAGAGTTTTTATTAGGCCTACTCACCACATAAAGTTTAGAGAGATTATTGAAAAGGACCTGTCCCGCGCTCACTTTGTGACGCACGCCTCTCACTGTTCCATTCTTACTCAAAATATTCACACGTTTTCCAGTAAAATGCTTATCTTGCGTTGCGCTCGCGTACATCAGCAGGTCATCCGGATCGCTCCCGCTGTCGTCCGGCTCCACGAGGCAGAGGCCGGTGAGGTGCCCGTTGGCTTCGCTTGTTACCGGAGAGATTGCGCGCTCAAGCTCCGATGTACAGGTGGCATCCGAGTCAGCCGAGTCTGTTCCCGAGCTGGCGTCCTCTCGGAACACCTCTGTGAGGACACGGCCACTGCGTGCTGACGCCACACGAAACCGGACGGTCCTCTCCGCTTTGTCTTCTTTGCGTCTTAAGAACTCTGCCATCGGAAAGAAAAGGATGCTAGATTTACATGATAGAGATTGACTTTAGCGGACCGCGCCGTCGTTAACGAGCAGCGACATCCATTCAGACATCCTATCAGAAGTTCATGGTGTGGTTTGGGTGATGGAGATAGGATGTGGTCTGTTAATATTGAATGAGGCCGTACCATGGCGACAGAAACTCAATAGCTTTCGATGAATTAGTGATTGTGACTTTTGAGACAGGTTTTAAATAGTTCCGGCAACCATTTAACGCGCAGTATCAAAGGTTCACTGTCTGGGGAAATATAGCCTATCTAGCCTAACTAACCCACTCATGCAAATTAATTATATCTGGACTATCGTGACTGGATATGATAGCCTACAACCCATGTTTGAGTTTTTGCGCATGAGGCTACATAAGCTGCTACACAGTGCCTTTGAACGTGCACTCGTTGGCAGGTACCACTCCAAACCACTTGGTGGCAATAACAATTGCACCAGCAGTCTTAACAAAAAGAAGCAGACGCAGATAGAAATACAACACAGAGCATTCACCGAAGATCCTTGTACTGTCTTGAAGGGCTAATGTATATAGCATGACCCGTATTTTAGCGCGTTTTGTAAAGATGGACATTTTAAGATAGTCGTTGTATGTAAGTAAAATTATGCCTAGGATAAAGTTACCGAATATATAAGTTAATGTGATTTAATAATGCCACTGGCATGAGTGTCTTGAAATTGCAGAGGCACATGTTACTCTTGTCAGTCTGGGACACTTTCAAGTAGATTATACCATAAATGCGATGCTATGTGTGAAGATTCAAACTCAGGGAGGCAAATTTTGAGTGTAACGGTGTGTCTCATCAACTTTTTAAATTGCTGTGTGCTAAGACTGTTGATACTTGTTCACCTTGTTTTCCGGACACTCAGGATGCAGGTATGGGGAATGGCCGGGGAATATCTAGCAGCTTGTCCGTAGTGGCAGTTTGCCTTGCAGCGCTACTGTGTGCCAACCTGCTGCTCTACTGGTACCTGGATTCTTTGTATCCAGGAGTTGTCTCGCATTCTCCGCATGGGCACTGCCCACCTCGCCACTTTAAACTGGGCACAATGCGTGACTGTGAGCCATGGCTGCAGTGTCCAGAGGTACAAAATGACATCCGCAGGCTGAAGATGGTTGGACAAGGAGCAGTGAAGAAGGTGAGAGTAACTGGGAAACTCAGTTTGCTTGTTTACATGTATGCATTGGTGGATGGCTGGGAGTGATGGTGAGAGAGAGTAACAGAATTGATCATACACAGTGTGTGTTGATATTTCTAGGTGTACCTGTCAGAATGGAAAGGACAGAAGGTGGCTATGTGTGTGCTTTCCTCTGAGACCTACCGTGCTGACTTCCTGCATGGGCTCTCCATGCTGCGTTCGCTCCAGAGTGCACGTGTGGTGCAGCTTGTGGGGTCCTGCGAAGGTGATGGTGTCTTCGTCACCGAGTACCACCCCTTGGGCACCCCTCTGGGCCTGGACGACGCCCTGGCGATCCCGCGGTACCACAGCAGTGACGCGTGGCAGACCCGTTTGCGCTTGGCGCTGGACTATGTAGCCTTCCTCAGTTTTCTCCATGCCAGTCCGGTGGGCACGCGAGTCATGTGCGACTCCAATGACCTCAGCAAGACCCTCAGCCAGTTCCTGCTGACCGCAGACTTTCGGCTAGTGGCCAACGACCTTGATGCGCTGCCAGAGGTGACCCCTAGAGGTCACGGGGTCAAGTGTGGCCCTCGGCAGCTCACGGGGGATTTTGTGGCCCCCGAACAGTTGTGGCCCCACGGGGACGAGAAGCCCTTCTCAGACGACCTCATGCCCGGCTACAACGAGAAAACGGACATTTGGAAGATTCCAGAGGTCACAGGCTTCTTGTTAGGGCATGTCACAGGAAGTGATGTCATACATTTCCATCTGTTCCAGATCCATGCTGACTGTAAGAAATCGGACCCTAAACAGCGCCCCACTGCAAGGGAGGTTTTGAGTGTCTACCGTACTGTTTACGACACCATGGTGGAGAGCCAGCAACAGGCCCGAGACATGCTCTAGCAGAGAATCACATGTTGGGGAATCAGCCATTCAAAAAATATTGCTGGGAGAAGATGTGCGTAGATGCTGCAATAATTGTGAAGTTAAAACTGCTGTATTCACTCAGTTGTTCATAAATATGACAAATGAAAAAAAAGTTTTGTCTTTCTTTCTAATTTTTAAATGCCTTCAAAATACAGGGTTCTCACGGGTCAATACAAATATATTTACACAAAGAATTGGTCTATATCTGGTTATTAGCTTTACTGCTTGCTTGAGTGGATAACTGTCAAACCCTCTTTACTTATCCATTCCATTTCCACACTTGTTGCATTGCCCATAGCATTTTGAATCAGTAAGATGTAGCCATAACAATCAGCAATCTAGGAATGCACGTAAAGCAAGTAAAAGTTGCACCGCTTTGGTAGGCTATGAGTTCCTGATTGTACATATTTGGTCACATCGGTATGCAACAATGTGCAACAGGTTTTTGAGGTAGTTTGGTGGGTGTGTCAGAGGTGCTATCCTATATCAGCATTAATGTGTATACAAGACCCTGCTTTCTTTTTTACTTTTTTCATGTCTGATGATAATATGAAA
>NW_027468680.1:10507752-10545252 GCF_046254945.1 Alosa pseudoharengus
CACAAAACACCCAGCTGGCACTGATGAAAGCTTACCGCCGTGCCAATTAGTGTCTTTTGGTGATGTAGCTAGCAATGTTGTGCTGTGAAAAAATGTCCTTACATTTTCATGCGGTGTAATACCGCCCCGAATACTGAACTGCATGATTCATATCCTGGATGCCTTGTGGGACTAATACATGTTTATCTGATCTTCACATGATTTTAACATGATTTTGAAGATAATGCCAAAACTTAGACTTTTTTTTTTTTTTTGTGATCAATTTTTTTATTGACATCAATTGTAATATTCAACACTTACAAATATTTGCTTTCCGTGTTTTACGTTTACAAAATCTTCCTGTACAAGTGTAATATATTGACGTCTTTTTGTACTAAGTTCCTTAATCACATCGAATGATATATGAACACAGAACTAGGTTTCCCCACCCGCCACCCTCCCATATACCCATAACCCCCCTCCCCCCACCCCGCGGTCTGCTGAGAGAAAAGAAAAAAAAAAGAAAAAAAAACACACATTTAAAAGAAGAACAAAACAAAATAAAAGTAAAAAGAAAAACATAAATCACACCATGTCTAATCAGTCTCTACAGAAGTATCACCTGGTTCCTTGTCAATAGAATTCAACATATCAGAGATCTGCTCAGCCGCGTCTTTCCATAGGTTAATGGTTCTCCGTTTTGCCTTGTTTATCCTTGCTGTAGAAAGTTCAAGTAGGACAATGTCCAAGAAATAAGCCATCCATTGCTGCATAGAAAGTGAGTGTGGTGGCAACCATCTCTGCACGATCATTTTCTTGGCCGCGGTTGACCCCGCAAGCCAGATTTTCCTCTGTTTTTCAAACAGTTGAAGTTTGGAATCATCATTCAATAACCATATAATGGGGTCAATAGGAATTGGACGGCCTATTAAGTCACCTATAGTCTTTGCTATTTTGTGCCAAAATTCCTGTATTTCTTCACATTCCCATACCATGTGTAGAAAGGTCCCAGTTTGTTCTGGTTTACAGAAAGTGCAATGGGGACTTGGAATGGCTTTTGTTATGAACCTTTTCTGAGGAGTCCAATATGTCCTATGACAGATGTTAAAGTGGATATGTTGGTGGTTTGGGTTTTTAGAGCAATGAAAAATATTATCCCACACCGCTTCCCAGTCAATCATGTCGTTTCCAATATTCAAATCACGTTCCCATACTTGAATTATAGGAAGTTTCCCTGTAATTGCCTCCATCATTGTCTTATAGACAGTAGATGTCACTCTCCTTACTGGAAAGTAAAAAAACAATTTCCAAATGGGGTGTGTGTCAAGTGGAGTTCCCCATGATATATCCTGACTTTTCAGGGCTGATCGTATGCATAAATACATGTAGAATGTTGTTTTGGGGATATCAAATTTGGTTTTAAGTTCTTCAAAGCTCAGTAAACCTTTTTCATTGACAATATGGTCCAATGTATACACACCCCTCTCACTCCACATTTTGCATGTAAAGGGTTTATTACCAGACACTAAGTGTGAATTGTGCCATAAAGGTGTGTGCTTATGCCATTTATTTGTGTAGCCCAAAAGTCTCTCTGCATGTCTAAGAATGGATATTGTGTTTGTGATGATAGGACCATAGCTTAAAGAACATTTTTTCAGACTAACACATGCAAAGGCCAAGTCCTCTATTCGTACAGGATGAATAAGTTGTTGTTCTATATCTTTCCATGGAACAGTAGCTAAGGGGTCCAACCATATCTTAAGAGCACGTAATTGAAAGGCCAGATGGTATACTTTAAAATTGGGGAGAGCTAATCCTCCATTACTTGTGGTGCGCTGCAACGTTAAAAATTTTAGTCTGGGTTGTTTATTGTTCCATATGTATTGTCTGATAAGTGAGTCAAGTCTCTTCCAGTATTTTACCGGTGGTGCTAGAGGTATCATTGCACTCAAAAAATTAACACGGGGCAGAATATTCATTTTAATCACCGCTACCCTAGATCTGAATGATGCTGGTAGTGCTGCCCAATTTTTCAAATCTCTCTGCACATTATTTAGCATACTCTCATAGTTGTCTTGGACAATTTTCTTCATAGATGTATGAATTGTAACACCCAGGTAAGTGATTTTGCTTTGTAATGGAATTGGATGAGTAACTGGCCCTTTAACTGGTATATTGTTTAGTTTAAGCATATTAGATTTCTCCCAATTGATTTTGTAACCAGAGATTGACCCAAATATACTGAAGGTTTGTAGGATTTTAGGTATGGAGTCTTCAAGGTCGGCTATATATAATAAGAGGTCATCAGCAAATAAGGATATTGAGTTGTCACACGATTTGAGTGGGTAATTGCAGATTTTGTTTTGTCTTATAGCTTGGGCCAACGGTTCCAAAGAAAGTGCAAATAGGAGGGGTGATAGTGGACATCCCTGTCGGGAGCCACGTTCGATAGGAAAAGGCAGTGAGTGTAGACCATTAGTTGAGACAATAGCAGTTGGGTTTGCGTATAAGGTGCGCACCATGTCAATGAATTTTGACCCAAGACCAAGTTCCTCCAATACTTGCCACAAATAGCTCCACGATAAGCGGTCAAATGCTTTGAACGCGTCCAGAGACAAAACTGCTGCAGGTGTTGTGAGATTTTTGGCTTCATGGATTATGTGTAGCAGTCTGCGTATATTGTCCGCTGCATGGCGGTTGGGTATGAAGCCAGTTTGGTCGGGATGAACTAACTTCTCAATGACACGTTCCAAGCGTAATGCCAACACCTTGGAAAACAGCTTGATATCTGTCCCCAGTAGGCTTATAGGTCTGTAATTGGCACAATGTTTTGGATCTTTGCCTTTTTTGGGTAAGACTGATATAAGTGCAGTATTTGTTTGTTGTAGAAAAGTGCCTCTCTCCATAGCTGATGTTAAAGCTTGTAGGATTGTAGGTCCAAGAATATCAAAATACTGCAATAATAGTTCTGATGGGATTCCGTCTAAGCCTGGGGTTTTGCCCTTTTTAGTGCCCTTTAATGCAGTTTTAAGTTCCTCTAGTGAGATTGGTTGGCCCAATTTTTCAGCCTCATCTGGACTCAGACGAGGTAGCTCCAGATTTTTAAGAAATTCTTGACATTGTGCTGTGTTGGAATTGGTTGGGCACTTGTACAATTCTGAGTAAAATGACTTGAAGGTGGTGTTAATATCCTGGTAATTTGTTGAGATGCCATTCTCTGTGAATATGCTATTAATTGTGGCCCTGGATTCATTTTGTTTTAGCTTGAGAGCAAGTAGTTTGCTTGGTTTGCTGCCATTGGAATAATAGTTTTGTCTTACTCTATGCATTAAGAATTCAGCTCTCCTTCTCAGTAAATAATTTAGTTCCGCTCGGTTTGTTACAAGATCATTATGAATTGTTCTAGAAAATTTACTTTTAAGTTTGTGCTCCAAAGATTGACACTGTTTCTCTAACTCTTTAACCCTTTCTTGTCTTTTCCTTTTTAAATGGGCTGAAAAGGAGGATGTAAAATCCCTAATAAACCCCTTTGTAGCTTGCCATACATATGCTGGGTCTGCAGTTGAAGCTGTATTAATTACTAGAAATTCGGCCATTTTTGCTCTAAACTCTATGTCAAATTCTGTGTTCTGAAGAAGAGATGTATTAAATTTGCCACCTTCTAGATTTTCCCCCTGAAGTATTACAGTTAAATGTTGATATTATTGGGCTGTGATCTGATAAGATAGCTGGATCCATAACTATAGATGGAAACATTGGTCTCAATTCAGTAGAGCACAACATGTAATCAATGCGGGAATGTGATAGGTGACGCGTGGAGAAGAATGTGTAATCTTTGCTAGTTGGGTTATGAAGTCTCCAAATGTCTGTTAAGTGCAAACTGTCCACTGTTGTTTTAAACAACTCTGACACCTGTTGTTGAGCTGTCGTGTGGGTAGCACCTGACCTGTCTTGTTTTAAATCCAGCACTGCATTCATATCTCCTCCAACAATTAAAGAGTATTCGCTTACTGAAAGCGCAAGCAGTTCATTAGTTAACCTTGGGAAAAAAGTTTCATCTAATATGGCTGGTGCATATACAGAGACAAAAGCAATTTTCCTCTCCCCTATGGTGGTGCATATATAAGATACTCTTCCAGTGATGTCTTTGCTACATTTATCTATGGTAAGGCCACACTTCCTTGATATCAGTATAGTGGAGCCCTTGGTCTTGGTATTGTCGCTGGATGAAGCTGCTACTTTGTAATGTTTATTTTGTAGGCGATTCACATCTTTCTGGCGCAGGTGTGTTTCTTGTATGAGCGCTATGTCTATACACTTTCTTTTTAGAAAATCCAAAAACTTGTGACGTTTGACTGGGCTATTGAGACCTCTAATATTGACAGACATAACAGAAAGTTCAGCCATTTTCTAAATGTTGCTGCAGATTGAAATGTACTCTACCTGACTTCTCTACTAAAAGAATTTTCTTGACAGACTGTATAGTTACAAAAATAAGCAAGGTGTGATAAAAACATAAAATATAAAATCCCCCTTTCCCCCCGAGACCGCAACACCCCCCACACAAAAATAAGATACGTGGCCACATCAAACGCAGGTAACGCCAATCCCAGCCCACTCCTCCCTCCACCACGTAACGGAGAAAAAGAAAACACAGGTCTTATGGTTTCCACATGTTAAGTAAACAGTTAGGTAACAGTTTCGGTCATTTTAAGTTGTAAAAGTAGGCTTACAATTAACAGTAACAATGGTAAGCCCTTTACGGGGAGTAACTGAAATTGATAAAGTCATATGACATAGGCCTACTAAAGCATAGCCTATGATCGCCGTTTACTTGCGATTTTGTCCATTCAGCTTAGAACGTTAGAATTGCGGCTGCACTTACATAATCCTCTGGAATAACTTTACCACAACAGTTCAGTTCTCATTTCCCACTAGGTGAGCTTGGTCGAGATGATTCAGACGACTCTTGTCGCAGCATCTCTGATGAGGTCATCTCTTCCTCCGGGCGTCCGCTCATACTCGCCTGATGATCCTGACGAGGTCGCACCTGCATGTCTGTGTCGCTCGCGTAATCCTCCTCGCCCAAGTTTTCATAGAAGTCTTCAGCTTCTTTGGCCGTCTCGAATAGTCGCTGTTGTCCTCTGTGGGTCACTTTTAATGTGGCGGGATAGATGAGGAAGTTTGAGACCCCTTTCGCATGCAGCTTACTTTGTACATCCACAAACTGTTGGCGTCTCTGCATGGTGTGCGCACTGTAGTCTGCTTTGAATCGGATCGTTGTCGTTGTATTGTCCGTAATTGGCCCGGTTTTCTGTGCTTGCCTTGCCCCATTAAGGATTGCTTGGCGATCTTGGTATCTAAGGCATTTGAAAATCATGGTACGGGATCCCGGTTTTCTACCTTTTCCTTTCGCATAAATTCGATGTGCCCTCTCCAGTTCAATGGTGGGTCTGTTCTGTAGAGTGGGTATCCACACGGGTATCTGTCGTTGTAGGAATCCGATGGGATCATTTGCCTCACGACCTTCCTCTAGCCCTGTAATACGTATATTATTGCGACGAGAGCGGTCCTCCAACTCAGCCAGCTTTTGCTCGAGTTCTTTCTGGTCGCTAGCACAGGCTTTGACAGACTTGCTAATCTCCTTATTTTTTCTCTTGTTATCATCCACTTGTTGCTTAAGATCCTGCACAGTGGAGTCATGTCTCTCGAGTTCAGTTCTGATATATTGCAGGGAGGTGTTGATTTCTTGTAGTGCTCCTTTCACTGCATTTTGGACTACAAATTCGAGCGTACTCTGTTGTTGCTGCAGGACTTGAGCGATGATGGCTTCCATGTTTAGCTCCGCGTTGTCGTTAGCTGTGTTGGTGGATCTTTCCCTCTCTGCTGCTAATTTAGACGATAAAGATGCCTTTTTCTTCGCTGATCGCTGCATTTTTACTGGCTGTGGTGGTAGAAATACGTTTAACCGCAAAAGTAACAAAAAGACCTGATAAATTAGCAAAAAAGTGGAGGGTTGTGAGGAGCTCTAGTCTTCAGCGTCCATCACGGTCGTTGGTCACGTGACCTCCAAACTTAGACTTTTTTGAAAACTAAGTACCTATGATAACATCATATCAAAACTTACATGTCACACACACACACACACACACATCTTAAAATGGCCAAAACACTTACATGATTCTGTCCTCTTCCACCACAAACAGAGTCTCAAGCAAGTAAACATACACACACACACACTCACACACACACTTACCTAAGGAGGCCACAGTCCTCACTGCCACAGTCAAAAACGTGTCCTTATAACCTCAGACAATACCAAAAAAAAAAAAAAAAAAATTTCATTGGCTATAATAAAAACCGAAAGTGTCAAATTGTTACATTATTGTTACATTAGTATTGCTTTAACTCTCTAACCCCCCCCCCCCCCCTGTAGTGGACGTGTGTGTACGAGTTCCAGGAGGAGGAGCCTCAGCGCCACTCGGTCCTCCCACGCTGCTCACTGCGGCTCACCCACTACATCGAGGAGGCCAACGTGGGCCGTGGCTACATCAAGGAGCTGTGCTTCAGCCCGGACGGCCGGCTCATCTGCTCGCCGTACGGCTACGGCGTGCGGCTGCTGGCCTTCGATGGACGCTGCGGCGAGCTGACCGACTGCCTGCCCACGCGCACGGCGCTGCTGCGCGAGGTGCGCTCGGTCTACTCGCACAGCGATGTGGTGCTCACCTCCAAGTTCTCGCCCACGCACTGCCAGCTGGCCTCGGGATGCCTGAGCGGCCGCGTGGCCCTCTACCAGCCGCACTTCTGAACTGGACCAGGGGATGGGGCGGGGCGGGGGAGCGGAGGTGGCCAAGTGTCTCTGTCTGTCTGTCTCTGTGTGTGTGTGTGTGTGTGTGTGTGTGTGTGTGTGTGTGTGTGTGTATAACTGGGGTTGGGTGGTTATCAGGAGAGATGCCTTGCCGTGCCATGCAACATTTTGTGTTGGAGAAGGAGATGGTGAGTGCGTGTGTGTGCGCGTGTGTGTGCGCGTGTGTGTGTGCGTGTGTGTGCGCGTGCGTATGCGCGTGTGTCTGGTTGACCCATACTCTGTGTTGTGCGGCAGGGTCATAGTTTACGGCAGCTGCTAACCACAAGGCTCTGGGTGTCTGTGTGTGTGTGTCTGTGTGTGTGTGTGTGTGTGTGTGTGTGTGTGTGTGTGTGTGCATTGGCCAGTGTGACTATGTGGTATTTGCTTGGATAGTTGGATGCTGTGTCACTGTGTGTGTGTATGATGAGTGATGATCTATGAACTTTTACTTGCAGCTCTGTAGCTCATAAAAAAAAAATATGAAGAGGATTAAAAAAAAGAATGTGCTTTTTCTCTCCGTGTGTGTGTGTGTGTGTGTGTGTGTGTGTGTACGCGCGCATCAAATCAATTTTATGCTCAAACATTAAGACGGAATTTTCTGCTGCCTTCCTTTCAGTGCTGCTTTTTCTGCGCTTACAATCTCACCTTTGAACTTTGAACCTCTCATAGCCTTTCGCTCTGCAAAGCCGGCCTTTGACCTCGGGATCTCTATTTGTGATGTGGTCACTGCTGTGAATTTTTAAAGAATGCTGGCATGGACTCTAAAGGAACTGTGACCACAAGCTAGAAGATTCCACAAAGTTCTACAAAAGAGGCCATGCTACTCCGTTATGGCAGTGTTCGGTTGGTGTAGTTACCATGCTTGGCACACATGGTATCAATGTACACATCTGACATGGCTACTTGTGCATCATTAACACACACACACACACACACACACACACACAGACTCACACATGCACAAGTACACATTCTATGACTGACATTTACACAAACTCATTTCTTTGTCTTTTGTTTTGTTTTATACTAAAACTAAGTGATCGTTGTGAAGCTATATTAAGCCATTTGGTACATTTGTTTGTATGGATTTAAGGGAGAATGATTTGGAATGAGGGAGTTCGTGTCACCATGAATGTCTGTGTGTGTGTGTGTGTGTGTTTGTGTTTGTATGTCTGAATCTTATTGAGTGTTGTCATCTATACTCTCTTCACTCTTCTTTCATTGGCCAACAGTTGTATGTATGTTGATGACTGTGGGCAGAAAGGATGCTGGGAATTGTAGTCCCATGAGCTGAACTCTATCTGGACACTAAAGGACCTTCTTAGGCACAGGTAACATGATTGCCTGACCACACCTCTCTGCTCCAGGGATAAGTTCATATACTCTTAATTATAGTATAAAAAAGTGGTACGGTGGTAAAAAAGGTAATAAAAAGAAGACTGTTTTTCCACTTTGCCTCAACCAATCATTTGCTTTGGCCTTTGATTCTTTCTCCCCCCCGATCCACTCAACATGACAATCGTAATTGTTACAATATATATTTTAATGACATTTTCACAGTTGAGAATGTTTCAAAATATAAATCACCCTACTTTTAAAAAGAGGCCAGCTCTGTGCTTTAAAGATTGTTTGAGTTGCAGAAGAACTAAGAGCAGTTATAGCTATATACACGTGTACATTTTAGTTACCCAGAGAATACAGTACTCTGCAGTCATTTCCACCATTCTTTTCCCTGTTTCCTTGTGATCGGCTCTCATCGCCTCCTTTGCCCTCTCCTCTGCTGCTTCATCCTGCGCTGATTGAGGCGTTTGGTGGAGATGCGCAGTTTTCGCACCTGTTCGTCACGCAGGCGCAGCTGAAGGTCCTTCACCGACTTCCTGCCCTTGGCGCGGGCCTCCAGTGCCCGCTGCTGCGGCGTCTTGGCCAGGACGAAGCCGCACAGCGTGGGCCGAGGCTCGGAGCCCACGTGGCACTTCCTGGTAGCGGGGAGGTAGCCGAGGGCCCAGGCCGTCACCACATACTCACCGGGGTTCAGCAGACGCCAGAAGTCACCGCCGGCCGCTTCAGAGAGAGGGAGACAGTTTTGGATTAGTATTTATTTAAACTGAATGTGTGTGTTTGAATGTGTGTTCACTGTGTTGTAAGATTTCTCAAAACAATCGTCAGTGACAACCTGCAAAACCTTTTTTTTTATTAGATAAAAGTTTTTTTTTTATGAGAAGTCTGATTCCTCCTGAACTTGATCTGTGTCCACGTCAGCAGGATGGTGAGCTCCACTCCCCCGTCCCTCCACACAACATAGCCAGACATGTGGGGTCAACATGAGTCAACCCTCAGTGTGAGTCACACTACCTTAAATTTCTGCACATGTGGATGTGCTGTGCTATGCAGAAACGGAATAACCTTGTCAATAGCAGCATGAAACACACTTATAAGTGTATAACTACATTGAGAAATAGGAGGCACATTGCATTTTTATCTGTTATTATTATATTTTAGTATAAATTGGACACACATCTCTATTGGCTGCAAGTACAGTAGAATTTTTCAGTGTCAGCATGAAGGGTGCAGTTATTTTACCTGTTTACCAGCACGTAGCAACTGCTGTGTTTCATTATGTAAATCAGCATTCGATAACTATTAGTTTGTTTCTGCATTAATCTACAGTGCATTTAGAAAGTTAAGCTCACCATGTGATGTGTAGGGCTGCAACTAACAATTATTTTCATAGTTGTTAATCTGTTGATTAATCGATTAGTTTGATCAATAAAATGTCAGAAAATAATGAAAAAGTGTCAATCAGTATTTCCCAAAGCCTAAGATACGTTTTTTCCACACGACAAAGATATTTAATTTACTGAGTAAGTAAAGATACAATACTCAAGTTTAAGAAAAGGCCATCAGAAAATGTTGAGTAATTTTCCTTAAAAACACAACAGCACAAATCGATTAACCAATTACCAAAAATGTTGCTGATTAATTCAATAGTTTTAAATAATTCATCAGTTTGAATAATTATTCAACAAATTGTTGCAGCCCTAGTCATGTTCGACATCCAAGGCAGTAATCGCTGTTGGGCGCGTCAGTTAAATACAGAGCAAAGGGTCTGAATATATCAGTATGACGTGTATTGAGTGAAGATTGATGAGGGAAACATGAATTTCAACAATTTCAGCATAAGGCTGCAACACAATCTGAAAATATGTGAAGTGGTTTAAATACTTTGAGTGCACTGTACGTACGTGGCCTGTAAACAAAGACTCATGAATGCGAAGATAATAGTATTTTTGTCATGCCCAGTTGTTGTACATCTGGAAGTACTTATTTGGCAACAACCAAAAGAACATATTGCCTCTTTAAGGTTCCATTTGTTACAACTTCCTACAGATGGCACATACTGTAGGGTAGGCCCTGATCTACTGGCCTACACTGTTGATCTTCCAAGTGTGTTAACCACAGTGTGTGGTCTTTCTGAGCAAGGAACTCTGGATGATACACGAGGCAGTTTGCCAGTGCCTTTAGTTTTTGTCGACTATGCATAGCAGACAAACTCGTTTCCAGCTGCTTCAGCCTCCAAAACCCCCCTTTGAGGTTTCCAGAGAAGACATGGCATGCTAATGTGGTTGTTCTGAAGTAGTTGTGATTATTGACCATGTTTGGTAAATACTGAGTGCCTCACTCACTCACACACACACACGCGCACACACACGCATTCACAGACTCACTCACCGGATCGCACATCATGGTCCAGATCCCTCACTTTAATGATGGCGTCTGAGATCCCGACCTTCGTCTCGCGGTCTCTCACTAAACCTTTAATTCCCCTGTGCACCTGAGTCAGGCAGATTAATCAGATCAAAGGCATGATGCACATGCAGTGTCTGCCTGTCCAATTATGTTAATCAGATTGTTTTATGTTTTATTTGGAACATACATAGAATATGGAAATGCATTACATTTAACTATGTACAGACTACAGCTAGTTTGAAATCCATTAATGGTGTTTTTATCAATGATAAATTATGCATGGGTGTTGGTCTTTAGTAGAGGTGTGTGTGTGTGTGTGTGTGTGTGTGTGTGTGTGTGTGTGTGTGTGTGTGTGTGTGTGTGTGTGTGTGTGTGTGTGTGTGTGTGTGTGTGTGTGTGTGTGTGTGTGTGTGTGTGTGTGTGTGTGTGTGTGTGTGTGTGTGTGTGTGTGTGTGTGTGTGTGTGTTACCTGTTCCATATATTGTAGCAGGGCTTCTTTATTGTTGTCCCATTCCATTGGTAGCTCACTAGCATGAGGATATTTATCACAAGACAACTCCACCGTCACCTCAAAACAGTTGGTGTGGAGGTAGCTAAAGTCATTCATACCTACACACACACACACCACATAGAGAGAGAGAGAGAGAACAGAAACACACAGATTGTGTAAGTTCAGCACAGAGGTTGAAACAGTATAACACATCAGTATTAATGATACAAGCCTTTCCGTGTGTATGTATGCAGTTTAAGAGGATTATTCTCCATAGCTCTGTTCGAAGTTCACTCGTTCACTACTGGTATATAGGGCACTATGTAGGGAATCAGCCACATAGCAAATACTTTATAGTGAATAAATGAATGAGTGAGTGAGTGAACGAGTGAACATTTGGAACACAGCTCATGTCTTCACTCCTTGGTCAGTGTATACGTACTTCCTGGTAACGTGTGCCAGTCGGCTCCGTTAATAATGTTGTTGTGCTCCGTCTGAAAGTCCTCGTAGTGACAGATGCGTCTGTCGGGGTTGGCCATGGCCCGGTTGGAGGAGGCGTACACCATGGCGAGCCAGCGGAAGAAGTCGTTGTCTGCGGTGGGCGTGTCGGCCCGGGGGATCCAGTTGCGAGTGCAGTCGTACGGGTAGGTCACTACCAGCTCGCCGCCATGGAGGTTGGCACTCAGGACGAAGGGGATGGCTTGCATCCAGCTGATCACCGCACGCGTCTCCGGGGCAACCTGCCCGAGTGAACAAACAGAATGGATTTGGGTGCTCACATGACTTTATACCCAGGATGTATACACGTAGCAATTAGTATTGTAAATGTTTTTATCCAACATAAAAAATACCTAAAACCTAAAAAATATTTCAGGTGAAAATGTGTGTGTGTTTTGATGTGTCTTCACATATCTGCTAGGTGAAAGCCGCAATCATATATGATTACCGTAATTTCGCAACTATTAGCCGCGGCTTATAATAATACGCGGGTGCAGTTAATATGGTATTAATATGGTTTTGTTTCTTTTAACTTCCATAAAACACTGTCCTGCGGCTTATACACAATGCGGCTAATACACAGGGAATTACTGTAGTGTCAGTGTAGTAGTAGGTTAGTGGCAGGGATATTAAGAAACAGACTCTTCCTACTTCCTCTTCCTATAACTTAACTAATTTAAGATTGTTTTGCAGGGGAATGGGAGGGCTGTGTCTTACTGTGGCGTTCTCTTGTGTGTAGTACTCTGGCAAAGGGATGTAATGGTTGCTGACTTTATTCTTGTCCACGGCCATCTCCTTCTCATCCCACATGATGTTGTTGAGGTCAGCAAAGTTGTGGTTCATGTCGATGCCTTCGTAGCTATAGCGACCCTCAGCCCAACCAGCCAGCTCGGAACCCTATGACAGACTGTTTAGAACTCATCTGCGCATTCTGATTGGTTGCTTTACCCCAAGGTCCCACCTCACGCACCTTCTTATAGGCCTCCTCGTAGCCATCGGGGTTCATGGAAGGCAGCAGATGGATGCGTGTCATTTTGACCAGGCGAACGATCCTCTCGTTGTTCTTCTTGTACTCGCGGCAGATATACTGCATGAGGTTCAGGACCAGCTCGCGCCCCACCACCTCGTTACCATGCATATTAGCAACGTAGCGGAATTCGGGCTCACCTAATCACATAACACACACACACACACACATACATTAACCCCAATTCTCATTATGCTCCTACATTTCTCTGTTTAATCGCACTGAAACACCATGGGCAAAGGGAAGCCTGATTCAAATCATTCTGTTCTAATGAAAAGAAAAACAGTAGGAAGGAAAACAATTCAGCAAAGACAGGAAAAGAACAAAGGCTGGTTCAATCTGAAGAATTAAATCTCCCAGGGGTCTGTCTGGCAAAGAGCAGAATGGCAAAGAATCAAAAGAACATCTTAGGAGGAGAGGGCCTCTTCTATGTCAACAAGTGTGTGTGTGTGTGTGTGTGTGTGACATACAATGTTAGTAAGATATATGTTTACGTTTAAAGGATGGTCAGGGTTCTCTTCTAGAAGGACACGTGTTTGGTTCTTCCCGACAGTATTTATGCTCATAATGTCTCCTAACACAAGCACACCCATGAAGGTTGCTTTTGAAGTGCAGCCGTCCCTCACGTTCAAGCTGCTCACTGCAGTAGGACAGACGCTATTCTTTCTGCGCTACACGCCACAGCTGTTACTACTCATGGTTTCTCACTGGTTTCATGTGGCCAAGAGTTTGGATATCAACATCCTGTTCAATAACATGCCTCTAAGGACAGTGATAATGCCACTTTGGTAAACTAGTTTTGTAATGTAGGCTGACTCATGATTTAAACTTGTTTGTAATCTTGTTTTAAGCATATTTTCTGGGCGTTTTGCCTTCATCCTGATAGGGCTGTGAAGAGTGACAGGAAGCGAGTGGGAGAGAGAGCAATACGATGGGATCGGGAAACAGCCGCAAGTCAGATTCGAACCCAGGTCCTCGTGGGCACTTAGATAGATAGATAGAATGTGTCGCGATCGCTGCTGCTTGTGCCACAGCTGGCCTGTAGCCTACTTTACATAACAATAACAATAACAACAACAGAAGGGCGTTGATGAGATTGTTCTGGTGAATCCAGGGAGAAGAATACAGAGAGGGTTAGTTTGGTCATATAAGGGGGGCATACGAAAGACACATTGTGGGGCAGCCGTGGCCTACTGGTTAGCGCTTCGGACTTGTAACCGGACGGTTGCCAGTTCGAACCCCGACCAGTAGGCATGGCTAAAGTGCCCTTTGGCAAGGCACCCAACCCCTCACTGCTCCCCAAGCACCGCTGTTGTTGCAGGCAGCTCACTGCACCGGGATTAGTGTGTGCTTCACCTCACTGTGTGCTGAGTGTGTTTCACTAATTCACGGATTGGGATAAATGCAGAGACCAAATTTCCCTCACAGGATCAAAAGAGTATATATACTTATACTTATACTATACATGATTACCTAGTTCATGTTTGCCAGGGTTGTCGGAGATCTCCATGACGTAGAGCTTTAAGCCAGTGTAGCTCTTTCCAATGGTGTAGATACGGGTGATGTCTGGACACTGATCATGAACTTCTTTCATTAGCTAAAGACAACAGAGACAGACAGCCATATATGAGTAGGCCTATTTTTGATTTAGCTCACAAAAAGCAAACTGTTGGTGGTTGCTGTAGAAGTTTAACAAATGTCATAGTAAATTAAATAAACTCTGTGCGTGTGTTTGTGTGTGTGTGTGTGTGTGTGTGTGTGTGTGTGTGTGTGTGTGCGTGTGTGCGCGTGTGTGTGTGTGTGTGTGTGTGTGTGTGTGTGTGTTTTCCAACCCCTCTCTTGGCAAGGATAATCTCACTTTTACCATCAAAGCATCCCTTCAAATCCTCCCAACAAGATTTAACCTGGCCACATGGTACCCATTCAGCCATAACCCACAATGCATTCTTCACTCCACTAACCATGACAACGAGACCACCGCACATGTCCTGAATGGATGCAGTTTACTTTTTTATAAAGGACTTTACATAGCTAGCCATAAGAGACTAGTGGACTAGTGGTCACAAAGCATTAAGGATGTGCAGGAGAGAACAACATACATGCACCATGCTGAACAAATGGAATGGTTTAATGACAAAAACACCAATAACAACCTAGCAACCTGTTGCCTCTCCCCGGCCTCTGCTGAGAACCAAGCCTGCTCTGCTGGCCAGCTCCACTCCACATCAGCCTGAGCCATGGCGTAGAAGCAAGCATCACAAGCACGGCAGACGGTCCGGACGGCACTCAGGCCCAGCCCAACCTATACGACTGGAAAACCGCTACGCCATTCTGACCGAGGATGAGGAGCCCCTCCTGCCCCGAGACAACCATCCTGGTCCCTCCTCAAAGTCGGCGCCCCCCCGACCCCCACCTCCCCGGACCTCATCAACCTCCACCCTGGTCATCGGCAGTTCCATGGTTAGAGACCTCTGCATTCCCCCATCATGTAGCGGTCCCTCCAAGGTCTACTGCTTCCCTGGTGCCAAGGTCCTTGACATCCAGCAGAAACTCCCAAGCATCCTGGCCTGCCACACCAAGGTCAACAACATCATCGTACACGTGGGCACAAACGACATCAGAGATAAGCAGTCAGTAGCACTGCAGGAAAACTACAAAACTCTCATCACCACCCTGATGGGCACAGAAAAACGCTTTGTCATCTCTGGGCCTCTCCCTACCTACAGAAAAGGTGCTGAGAGATGGTCCAGACTGTTCGATCTCCACACCTGGCTCAAACGCTACTGCGCTTCCCTAAGCATCCCCTATGTCAACAACTGGGGCTTGTTCTGGGAGAGGCCCAGTATGCTGAAGCGTGATGGTCTCCACCCAAACCAACATGGAGCCAGGCTACTCTCTGACAACATAGCGTCCACACTGAGGCATTGACATTCTGTAGAAAATATTACAGATTCACGCCCCCCAGGTATTGATTCGAATGGCATTATACATGTGGATGGGTCTGAGAATGTTTTCTGCAGGGTAACATACAATACTACTACCATAGATCAAGCTGCTTCATGCAATAGCATGACTTATGCTTATAGTTCTATTCCAACGTTGATTTCTACCAAACGTATAGTAAAACGAAAAGACAAATTTAAAACTAGAAACCTAACAAATATTCTTTCCATACCTCAGCATATTCCTCAAAAGCCAGAGGCATTTTCAGCTAACATGGGTTTACTGAATATAGGTGCACTTACTACCAAAACCTTTGCAATCAATGATTTTATTAGTGAAAAACAATTGGATTTTCTGTTTCTTGTTGAAACCTGGCTGACTTCAGACAGCGAAGCTGTTCTTGTTGAAACTTGTCCCCCAAATTATAATTTCTTCCACTCAATTAGACAAGGCAAACGAGGTGGTGGAATTGCCTCCATTCTCTCAAACAAATATAGTTGCACTAGAGTCAACTTTGGTGAATTCGCTTCCTTTGAGTACATTGCCCTCACTCTGAAGGCTGACCCAGCTGTACTTCTATTAACCTTATACCGCCCTCCTAAACTATGGGCTGGCTTTCTCGACCAGTTTTCTGAACTTATGTCGCTCATCATCACTAGCTATGATCGGATAATTGTAAATGGCGACTTTAATATTCATGTCAATAAGACAACTGATGCTAAAGCCAGTAAGTTCCTTAATGTGTTGGACAGTTTAGAGCTAAAGCAGCATGTTACAGGACCCACCCACAACCTTGGCAACACCCTCGATCTAGTCATTTCTAGAGGGATAGAAGTCACAGACTTATCAGTAAATGATATAAATATGTCTGATCATTATTGTGTATCTTTTAATATAGTACTACATACTCCAAAAATTCATCCCGAAATTGCAATCAAATCGCGACTCTTGGACATTAGAGCAGAACAGCAGTTCATAGCTCTTATAGACTCCATAAATTTAGATATTTTACATCATCCCATTGATCAAATGGTAGAGGCTCTCAATCATGAATTAGGCGCTATGCTTGATAGAGTGGCACCCTTAAAGACTAAAAAAAGGCCCTGTAGCAAACTGACACCTTGGATGAACGAAAATATCCATGATCTAAAAAGATCATGTAGAAAAGCTGAGAGAACATGGAGAAAAACTAAGTTACAGGTTCACCGTGCCATTCTAAAAGAAAAAATAGCAAATTATAATAGAGCTATTCGGAATGAGAGAAGGAACCACTTCTCTAAGGTAATTGCTGAAAACAGTGGAAACTCTAGGGTGTTGTTCTCTACCATTGATAGGCTATTGCATCAAACACCTTTTGATACACTCAGTCAGGCATCCTCTCTAAGATGCGAAGAATTTGCAGACTTCTTCGAAAACAAAGTAATTTCTATAAGGGAGGCTATTGGTAATACAAGTAATATGTTTGATAGTACACCCAAAAACAGCCCCCCAAAATTAAGGTCCTTTAGCACTATTACTCAATCTGAGCTTGGTAAAATTATAACTCAAACCGGCTCCTCAACATGTGTTTTAGATCCAATCCCTACTAGATTCCTCAAAAAACTATATGATAGCTTAGCTCACTTTATTCTCAAGGTAATAAATACCTCATTAGAAACAGGTATATTTCCAACTGCTTTTAAAACCGCTGTTGTGAAACCTTTACTTAAAAAGTCAAATCTTGACCATACCAATCTGAGCAACTACAGGCCTATATCAAATCTACCGTTCCTGAGCAAAGTACTTGAAAAAGTTGTTTGTAATCAGTTAAATACCTTCCTCAACGAAAACAGTATCCTTGAAAAATTCCAATCAGGTTTTAGATCAAATCACAGCACAGAAACGGCTCTAGTAAAAATAGTCAATGATCTCAGACTGGCTACTGACTCAAACAAAGTCTCAATCCTTATTCTTCTGGATTTGAGTGCGGCATTTGACACCATTGATCATAGCATCCTAATTCACCGCCTTGCGAAGTGGGTGGGTCTCTCTGATAATGCTCTAAACTGGTTTCAAACCTACATTACTGGCAGAGATTTTTATATCAGTCTAGGAGATCATGTATCTGAAAAACATGACTTGCCTTTTGGTGTGGCCCAGGGGAGCTGCCTTGGTCCCCTGCTATTTTCCCTATATATGCTTCCATTGGGAAATGTCATAAGTCAGCATAATGTAAACTTCCATAGCTACGCAGATGATACCCAATTGTATATTTCTGTGGAGCCAACTAACCCAGATGGCCTTTGCTCCCTCACTGCATGCCTAACCTCCATTAATCAGTGGATGAGCAAAAATTTTCTGAAACTAAATGATGACAAAACAGAGGTACTTTTGGTGGGACCAAAACTAAAGCGAGATATTGTTCTTAGTAATCTGGGGAACTTGGCACACCAGGTCAAACCAAAAGTAACAAGCCTCGGTGTCATCTTAGATGCAGAGTTAAGTTTTAAGCCCCATATCAGTAAAGTTACTCAAACAGCCTATTTCCACTTGAGAAACATTGCCAAAGTGCGGCCCTTTTTAACTCAACAAGATGCAGAAAAACTAATTCACGCCTTTATCACTAGCAGGTTAGACTACTGCAATGCACTTTTCACTGGTCTTCCCAAAAAACATCTAAAGAAATTGGCACTCATACAGAACTCTGCGGCTAGACTTTTAACTAAGACTAAGAAGAGAGAACACATCACCCCTGTGTTGGCTGAACTGCACTGGCTCCCTATTTCCTATAGAATTGATTTTAAGGTTATGTTAATTACTTACAAAGCTCTGAATGGCACAGCACCTTCATATATCTCTGAGCTTTTAATATCTTATCAACCACAAAGGAAACTTAGATCATCCAATTCTAATCTTTTAATCGTACCCAAAGTGCTCCACAAACAAAGTGGAGAAGCTGCTTTTATCCATTATGCCCCCAAACTATGGAACACCCTGCCTCTGTACATCAAGCAGGCGAGTTCAGTAAATATTTTTAAAAAAGATCTGAAAACATACCTGTACAGGAAAGCTTTTAGTTAACTCGTCTTATCCTGTAGACTACTTTTTCAGATTATTCTACATCTGCTGCTATTGGAGGGCGCAGCCAGCCAGAAGCAGATGGGCTCCCCCTATTAAGTCAGGTTCTGCTCAAGGTTTCTTCCTGGAATATGGGAGTTTTTCCTTGCCACAGTTGCCATATGGCGTGCTTGTGGGGGGTAAGAGGGTTAAGGCTGCCAGTCTTATGACATGTCATTTTCTATATTTTTGATATGTTGCTGAGTGGATCATAAACGGCCCCAGCAATGAAGAAATGTGATTGATAATGACTGACTGACTATTATTTTGTTACATGCTTCAAATGTAAAGCACTTTGAGCTGCATTCTGTGTATGAAAGGTGCTATACAAATAAAGCTTATTATTATTATTATTATTATTATAATAATATCTCTCTCTGTAATATTCCAGATACCCCGGATATTACCATCATAGATGTAAACAGTAAGAATGTGACTATTGTTGAAATAGAATGTTCTTTGATTTGTACATGGACTTTTGTTTTAACTCTGAGCTGTTGAAACATAAACAAAAGTATCACAAACATAAACATAAACAAAAGTATCACAAACCTGGGGTTTCGATGCAAACTTATCATACTTGTGTTTAGGAGTCTTGGGCATGTGCATAAACTTTACGTGGACTGTAACAGTGTGGACTAAGCAAGCCAAATGCAAAGAAACTTGCAAAGTACTGCTCCCTTTCTGCAATAATAGGTTGTGTATCCATTTGGAGGCGACAATGCCATAATTACCCAAAACCACAAGTGCAGAAAGAATTACAAATAGAACAACGCATTCTGTGTTTGATCAGACCTGTCTAAACCTTCATACTTCTATCAGTGTTTGGATTTGTAAATTCTTCCCTGTGTTAAAATCCAAATTGAAGCATTACAGTGTGTGTGTGTGTGTGTGTGTGTGTGTGTGTGTGTGTGTGTGTGTGTGTGTGTGTGTGTGTGTGTGTGTGTGTGTGTGTGTGTGTGTGTGTGTGTGTGTGTGTGTGTGTGTGTGTGTGTGTGTGTGTGTGTGTGTGTGTGTGTGTGTGTGTGTGTGTGTGTGTGTGTGTGTGTGTGTGTGTGTGTGTGTGTGTGTGTGTGTGTTTACGTGTTTACCTTCCTCATCTCTTTATAGTTGTGATGCCTAAAATCCAGGTGATCTGTAGACACAGGCTCAGGATCTGGCAGGTCTGGATCTGCAGCCCCCACCACACACACACACAGACACACACACACACACACACACAAACACACACGCACACACACACACCCACACATACAGTACACACACACATAAAACATGATAGTAATGCCTTCTCATTCAATCAGTCTTACAAACTCTCTGTCTCTGTCCAGTTATGAATGAATGATATTCCATCACAATGTGCTTTATGTATAATACTGAATCACACATGATGACACACAGACACAGATATTAAGGTGTGTAAGGTGTGCACGGTCACCTGGAAGAGGACAACCCAGCACCTCCGCCCGCAGACACACACTGCCATTGATGTACCAGCTCTGGGGGTTGATCCGCAGGAACTGACCCACCATGGGGACGGGCAACATGCCCAGTACTGGAGTCTCAAGGTCATTATTCCCTTTAAACACCTAAAACAACAAAACACACAGACGCCGGACCAGCAACGCTACAATTTTCAAAAGAGAATGCAAAAGCTATGAGTGGTATTTACTGCAGAGGTGTAAAAGTCCGGCTTCAGAAAGTCCTACCATGTATTGGTTCTACCTGTGCACTTAACACAGGTTATTTTACTGCTCATCTCATATGCTCATCTAACCGAAAAATGAGTTGTGCCAATTAGAATCAGTGAATAGCTGGAACAAATATGTGGCAGGACTTTTACTTTCTGAAGCTGGACCTTTACAACGCTGATTTACTGTGTATATTTCAGAGAAAGTGATCTGATCTCATCTGTGTAGTCAGTGTGCTGCCAGGTGTGACAGAAATCTCACACTTACCGCCTCCACGGTGCCATTCATGCAGGTGGCCCAGGTCTCCGTATCATTACTGATCTGAACCTTGTATGATTCCACAAAGTTCCAGCTAGAGAGAAAGAAAAAGAGATAAAGAAAGAGAGATGGGTAAATAATGCTTCTTTAAATAAGCCAAGCTTCCTGACATTAAGAAGTTTCAAGCTTCAAGCAAGTTGATTTGTACAGTTCTAACTCATAGCCACAAACATATGGCTCCTACAAGTATCTACAAGTTTACATTCAAGTAAACGTTGCAGCTGTCAGCGAAGACAGCTGTGCTTTCTCCTGGACTCCCATTACAGTGGAAGGCCTTCCCTCCCTGCCCTTTAGCCATGAGCATACTGTACAGACATCATTTCCTGTCTGAGGGAGATAATCAAGAAACTCATTTTTAATGTGTCTATGCTGTTGGGAGGGAACTCAAAGTTCGCTGGTTATTAAACTTGTATAAGTCACAATCACAATAAAGAAAGTGACGTTATAGACTCTTGCAATCTTGCAATCAGACACAAACACTATGCCAAGCCAATCAATGTGTACGGCATCTCTCTTCCTGCCACACACAATGTACACTTGAGGACAGACTACTACATTTTCAGCCATGCCATCTCTCTTTCTCACACACACACACACACGCACACGCACACACATGCACACTCACACACATGCACACTCACACACACCCATGCCCTTACCTCCAGATGGAATTTCTCCCTTGTAGGACGACTCCAGTGAATAATGTAGGCCTAAGGGCGTCCACTTGCAGCCACTGATTCTTGTCCTTCACTGCCGCACACCAGGCCCCATCATACTCATCACCATCATCTAAACCAGCCTACACATGCAGACGTAGACACACACACACACACACACACACACACACACACACACAAAACTCATTACCATAATTTACTGTCATCCATACCAATCTAATGGCATACCACTCTATTTCAGTCTCATACATGCATGCATTTCTCTCTATCTCTCTCTCTCTCTCTCTCTCTCTCTCTCTCTCTCTCTCTCACACACACACACACATACACACACACAGGACAGTCCATGACAGTGTGCACACAGAGACCTGTATGTTGAGGCGTCCACGTTGGGGCCCGAGGCCGCTGCGTTCGGAGGAGGAGGCAGAGAGCTGGAAGTCTTTCACCCTCAAGGACTTCAGGCCGAGGGGAGGGCAGACTGAAGATGGGTGGGGTGGGGTGGGGTAGTGTGGGGTGGGGTAGTGTGTTTGTGTTTTTGGAAAGAAGACAGGCCACAAGATATCCACAAATTAAAGAAGATTCATCCGGTTATTCACCCTATCAGATCACAGACACACACACACACACAAACACACACACATAAACATGTTTACAGCTGGACAAGTGTTGCAATCTGACACTGGTCAAAATTCCTCTTGGTTGATAGAGAGGGGGTGTCAACCTCTCTCTCTCTCTCTATTCTGCACACACGAACAGACACACACAGCACACATGATGATTCTATCAGAATAACAGTGAAAGAAATCGGTTGTATGAACATTAATGTTCTAATAACTTCTTGAAACACCCCAAGTACATGTTTAGTTCACATCCAAAGCACCATAGTCATGACAGAAAGACATTAATCCATGTGCTCTGAAGCATAACATTTCCAGAACAATTAATACTGAAGGGAGAGATCCCTTATCATTTGCTTTTCATGTGCTATTAAGCGTGAATAAATTACGGGATCTGGCTATGCTATACGGGTGCATGGAGGAACTTTATATAACCTTACATTCCAGTGTCTAAACGGGAAATAGGAAAGAAAGAAAAGAAGAGAGGTCGGGTTACTTTGCTCACGAACGCACGGTCTAGATTCGGTTTTCCAAACTAGTCCTACATAGATGTTTTCAATTTTTCTCCCATAGATTTTTTCCACGGGGCAAAGAGCTTACCGACTTCACGCTGGACTGTCCCAGCTCCTTCACTTTGATGCACTTTGTCTTCTGGCTTCTTATCCCGTTCCTGCAGAATGTGCGCCTCTGTCGTAGACTTGCTGCTTGATACAGGCGCAGCGGTTGTTTTGAATTCAGTAATTTCATTCAAATCATTAAGTGCATTTGTAAAGGATGCATTTACTGTCGTTTGCATTTGTTCTGTCTTGTTCACGCCTTTTATTTCATTCGTAAGTAAACCGTTTATCACTTGTGCCTCTAGCGCTAAGGAAAGACAGACAAATACAGCGAGCCTCGCCATCTCTGCCGCTTGCATTTCGCGACTGTCAGGGTCAGATCAGTTTACAGAAATTCCCAACTCAGCATTTATACCCCAAAAACTGCCCGTAATGAGTCAAAAACACGCGCACGAGAGTGTAAGAATACACTTTGGCCTACACTCACTGAAAGAAAGCCATTTCAAATAAAATGTAATCCACTATAGCCTTGGTGACGTAGTCCACCCACCAATGTTTACTTAGCCTACTGATCTAATTGTCTCCCCAAGCCAACCTTTTTTCTTTTCTCAGGCAGACACATTAATAGTGGAGTGGTCCATCAAGAGTTAACATTTGGGAGAAATGTGTATAATGAAAATTGAAAAATGTAGAATTTGTATAATGTAGGCCTATATTTTTAGCATTTAATGTTATTGATTCCTCATATCATTTCATATTTTTTTTCATATATGAACATATTATTTTGCCTATTGTTATGGATATCTAGGATAATGTATTGCCTAGCTGACATTCAATATTTCATCATGGGAATGGTGCTCCCCTTGTTATTGTTTTCTGATATGGTGAATAGGGCATATCCTCATTTTGGAAATGCATATCATGGGGATGCATGCATTTTGGAGATGCATATCAACCATGGGGATGCATGCATTTTGGAGATGCATTAACCAGTGGTTTTATCAATACGGCATACAAACTATCCATATATGACATATACTAGGCCTGACTTGTTCCATTGAGAAGCCTCTTTGCCCTTATGAAAACTTGGCACATCGATCAAATCGTCTGGGCAGGCTTTATGATGGGCAGATGAGCAATGGTGCCTAGTCATTTACATCACCTGAGCGGGCTTCAGTTGATATTGGCAGTGCAATAACTTAAAAGGGAAAAAAATCACTATTAAGCGATTAAGGCATTTATCGAGAAGAAGGATGTTTTGGTAGTGTTTTGGCTCTTCTCCCTACATGATTCACAGTAGACTATTTCGTTGCTCTGATTGGTTAGGTCTATCCAATTGTGTGCAGATGCATTTTTCATGAAACATGCCCCATAACCACGTCCCATTCATGCAGTTCTAGACTCAAATTCTGAATAGAATGTAGTCTACTATCCTGTCTAATGATATCCGAAAACAAAGCCTACTTTGCTTACCTCCTTATTTACTTTACAGGCCTTTATGGAACCACAGTTCCATATTTGGGGGCCTACAAAATGTTAGCCATGGTCTCCAGACCCACTCTGTTGGTCCACTACCATGGCTGAGTATGACCTCTCACGATTGGGAAACATTTCCAACTCTAGCATCTTAAATGGCGTATAGACTTTGCATTAACTTTGTTATCATTGGTCCAGTCTAACCAATCACATTGATCAGGGATTCCTAACGTTACATTGTACGTTACTGCATCTGCAGTCAGAAGACACTGTATTTAGGCCTACCTTTGTTGTACATAAATGTACACACTTTTTGTCGACTGCAATTTTTTAGATATTCATGGCTACCGTTAACCACAGTCACTTTCGATTTCAAAACAAGCATCATCCCCTCTCTTTGCTGATTGGCTATCATCCCTGGTGCCAGTCGGAGGGAAACATTGGGCCTAGCCTAGTGTAGAGGGTCATTCACACCAAGAACGATAACAATAACTATATAACCATAACGATAAAAGCATCCACACTGAATAACGATAAAGTCTCTCCTTGTGTTAATGAATGTGAGGCTAAAATGTGATGGGTTATGATTGGCTATTAGTTTTTTATCGTTCACAAAATCGTTCTTTTATATTAATTTCATTTCGATCATTTATATTAACGAGAACGATATTTGTTTATAGTTATCGTTCTTGGTGTGAATGACCCTTAGGCCTATATTGTCAGCTGCAAGACTATCTCAGTGAAATGAAAATGAACTGAGATACTACACTGGTGGGGCCAGGCCAACAAAATCCAGGACCAGGACCTAACCCCAGAAAATGACAAAAAAAAAAAAAAAAAACAGCTCAAAAGAAGGCACGGGGCTAAAGTCTTTTATTTATCTGTCATGTTTTGGATGGACAGGGGAGACTGTGGCACAAGAACTGTCTATTCTAGATAAGAGCTTCTGTTCAGGAGAAATGTGGCCTTCAATTCCATTATGGCAACTAGAGGTCCCAAAGAAAGATTTAGAGCTGCTTAAGTTTAAGTCTGAAAATCCTGAGATGGATTTGGTGCATGTATTTCAGTGTCATGTACAAGAAAATTATCAAGAGCATTTATTAATTTTTACAGATGGATCAAAGGATCAAGAATCTGGTGCTTCAGGGGCAGCTTTTGTTGTTCAGGGTTGGAATATGCAAACCTTTAAAAGAACTTCAAATTTTCTTAGTGTATTTACAGTGGAGTTATATGCAATCTTGATGGCAGTGCAATGGACTGAACAGATTCAAACTCGTAAAGTGTTGATATGTAGTGATTCTGTATCAGCTATCAATAGTTTAGGGAAAGGGTTATCAAAGAGCCGGCAAGACCTTATATATGAGATTCTACTGGTAATAAGAGATGTAAAAAAGGGGGGTAGAAATTTACTTTTTATGGGTTCCAGCTCATGTGGGCATTAGGTCAAATTAAAAGGCTGATAAGTTAGCCAAGAAAACTGTGGAAAAGGAAGCTATAGATGTCCACATAAATCTGTCTAAGTCAGAAGGCAAAAATATTGTGTGGCAGGAAATTATTTTAAAATGGCAACAGCTTTGAGAACAAGAAAACAAAGGGAGGCACCTTTTTTCTATATCTAGGGTAATTGACTCATTAATGTTTCTAAAAAGGGGATGAGACGTAAGGAGGAAATTATTATTGCAAGATTGAGAATAGGACATACATTTCTGAACAGTACTCTCTTTGTTTTAGGAAAACATCAGAATGGATTGTGTTCTTGTCAGGAGCTGGAGACAGTGCATCATGTTATAATGTCCTGTAAAAACTATGATTCCCACAGACAAGAGTTGTTCAGAGATTTGAGAGAGATTGGAGTAGAAGATCTATGTCTAAAAGGTATTTTAGACATAGGGTCAAGTGGGAGGGGAAAAATAATTTTCTTTAAGTTTTTAATGGATACTGGTTTATTTATCAGAATATAGTTTAATGCATTAAAAGTCCTGTAGATGGCAGTAATGCAACTAGTTGGATGCTAGCTGTCGTTAAAATGCAAAGAAGAAGAAGAAGAAGAAGTCTTTTATTTTGAAACAGGGACTCTTGAACGTTTTTTGAAAGTGACGTTTCAGCCGGAAAACGCCACGCTGCCTGTCCTGTCCCTCCACTGTTTTGCTTCGGTTGGAGAGGTTCATTCTCGCGTATTCTTCAGTTGTAACGTTAAGCGATAACGTCTTTCCATTTCTGCGAACTAATGCATGTAGTTTGTCGGCTATGGGAAGACCTACATCATGAAAAACCATCCGCATTATAGGCTAAGCGTTCGTTCCTTTACAGGCGCATGAAGACAGAATGTAACTCGGGTGGCCAGTCAGGCTGGCTGTAGATTCTGATAGGTAGGCTACTACTTGCAGCCGACTACTTTAAATTGGGCAGATGAACAGGTATCAATCTGTAGCTAGTTTGCTTAATCATCAGCCACAGGATATTCATTAAGTCACCTTGTAGCAGACCTGACTGCAGGTGTCTTCCTGTTGTGCTAACTTTTTTCCAAGTTAACGATACTACCGGATGTTGGTTTCTGTTGTTAAGTGACAGAAATGGAGGCAGGAATATCGAAAGTAACGTTAGCCTAATGTCAAGTTGTTTATTGTAAGTGTTGCCTAGCCATTACGTTTCTGTTGTGTACTTGTAACGTTTAGCCTTAACCTATCACATTTACTTATTATCCCAATATAGAAATCAAACTGGTGCAAGGCAGAACAGCATTTAACGTTAGATGTCAAGGTGTGGATGACTTTTCAAATACGCCCAGAGGTTAGCAAAGATAAGGTTAGTCTGATAGCAGAAATAGCACCTGAGTAGTAATAATTTGTCAAAATGTGACGGTTTATTTTCGAATGAACTTTTACCACATCAAGAATTTGTAGCTGTTTGTTTGATAAAAATGCCTTGGTTGGAAGACGTGGCGAACGTCGCCTTGCGGGTGCCTAGTTTATTTGCCCTGGACCTGCTGTTCAAATGCGACGTTGAGAGTTTCACAGAGCACATTAAGGCCAGAAATGAAGATATGCTTTTCAAGTACAAATATGTCATCTGGAACGTGTATTATGTCGGTGAGTGTTTTCTTTACAACTGTAAGCTACTACAACACTAAAGATTGTCACATGAAGGCCAAGTAGCTTAAACAGATACAATGTTCACTGCTCCGAACAACTCACCATCTTTGTGTGTGTGTGTGAGAGTGAGTGAGTGTGTGAGGGAGAGAGAAAGAGAACAGCCCCTCTGTTAAATTGGGACCTGTGTGTGCCCTGTGTTCAGGTCAGCTGTTAAGCTTGGTGATGCTGCTGTTGCCACTGGGTCATATTGTTCAGCTGTATCTGCACGTGCTTACGGCTATGCTGCTTTATGTGGGTCATCATATCTGCAGGTAATCTTCTCTCATACATTACTTGATTTGGATCAACATTTGAAAGCATTTGGTCATTCACTGCTGGGCATTGGGTTACCGATCAGGGTAAATGATCATCATTGTATTCATTTCTTTGTCCAACCCACAGGGACTATATACAAGGAGAGGTGCGCTATGGCCTGGACAGGCCGCTGTATCTTGACTCTCAGGCCTTGAATAATTTTGTGTCAACTCTTACAAGTACGTAACACACACACTTGTCTTGCATCTCTCTGCATCATGTACTTGAACACACACACCTGCTGAAGTAAAGGTTAACATAACATAGTGATGTATTTGTGTAGTGCAGACTGTGCACTTAATAATGAAAACGTGTGTTTTTCTGTGTAGGTCAGGTGATTGTGTGCACGCTGTGTGCGTTCCTTATGCGGACCCGTCAGGTGTGGCTTTTCTCCGCTCACCTGCTCCCCCTGTTGGCCCGCGCCTGCTGCCTGCCCCTGGACACGGTCAACACAGTGGCCTCGGCCTCCATGGTCATATCCGTTCTGCAGGTGGTCGCTTTCCTGCTGGGCAACATGTTCGTGCCCTACAGGCTGGCGAGGGCTGCCTACAGAGAGATACAGGTAACTGACGTGGATGCGGACAGGGCGGCCTGCCGCCTGCTCAAAAGTACAATAGGGGTGTGGTGGGGGCAGCAGGAACTTCGCTGCCTGACAATTGGTTGGCCTGTGTTCAAAACACGTACCAGCTGTTGCGATTCTGTGTTGCTTAGGATAGAAGCCTCTGGCAGTCAGTTAACTTTACTTTATACATGCTAGACCTGGTACAACTGCATAATTGCAGAGACAGGCTAAAGCCACTGACAGGAAGTTTCTGATATGCATGCACATATATCTAACTCTAGGGATTTCACCTCCTCACTCCCACTGCACACCACTCATCTTTCTAGTTCCATGACTCCTTCTCTCTCCCTCCCTCTCTCTTTCTCTCTCTCTCTCTCTCCCTCTCCCCCCTCCCTCTCTCTCTCTCTCTCTGTAGGTGGTGGGTGTGTACAGGTTGTTTGCTGTGTGTCTGTCAGTGTGGCAGAGCTTCTCTGTACCTCTGCTCTTCTCGGTCTTCTGGTTCCTGTTGTTTGCTGCCCAACTCGGCAGTCCCACATCCAGCCACCAGGGGATGCTGCTGTACCTACTCAGCAGGTACAGTCACATAATCCAGCATTGCCAAATGACATTTCATTCAGGTTCACACCGTTTGATACAAATTTACACAAACACCCACAAATACTGCAATTCAAAGCAAGCAAGTATATACTCTTAATCGGCAAGATAAAATGACGGACCACTAATTTTGATACAGTTGGATTGAAAAGCATCAGACAATCAGAGTAAGATTACCTACCTGATGTTTACCAAAATAGTGCCCATAACTTGCAGACCATTCTGTGTGTGTGTGTGTGTGTGTGTGTGTGTGTGTGTGTGTGTGTGTGTGTGTTTAGCGTGTCCGAGTGCTGCTCTACTCCATACTCTCTGCTGGGTCTGGCGTGTGTGGTGTCTTACGTAGCCCTGGGGCTCATGAACCTGTGCAAGTTTTTCCTGGGAGGGTATGCAGCCGTGCAGAACCACAACGTCATGCACAGGTCAGTCCGGGCTCCTTTGTGTCTCCTCAAGGAAATGAGTCGGGAGCTTTAAGCCCTCCGCAAGCCGGCACCAACATGAGTGCAGCGCACTGCGCTACTGATGTTTGAATACTTTGCAGTGTTTCACATACATTGACTTATTTGTGGCGGCCTACCACAATATCAACATTGACCACCACACAATGATTTTCCAGGTTGTACTAAATTGTGCTTAAATCTGGTTAGCATCATAACCACGGTATGCTAATTTGTTAAAAACTGTTCCATTCCAAGTTAATTCTGCAAACCAACCACCACAAATGGAATTCAATTCTGTGGGAAACTCTGCTTTGGTTCCTTTGTTTTCAATTCCTACCCCACACACACCAAGCACCACAACTCTGTTGCTGCCGCCACGTTATTTACGATTCAGTTCTATTTTCGTCGGCCCTGCTCAAGAAAATCCATTGTTTATTGAGTGCTTGTCAAATTGTTGCAACAGTTAAATTTGCATAGTGGTGAATGGACTTCATGTGTGCGTTATTGTTAGCCTGCCAGTGTTGGTAAAAGGGTTTTGTGTCTGTGTGTGTGTGTGTGTGTGTGTGTGTGTGTGTGTGTGTGTGTGTGTGTGTGTGTGTGTGTATTACAGAGGGGTGACGGAGGGCGTGACTCTCCTGCTGTTGGCCCTGCAGACGGGCCTGTTGGACATGGCGCCTGTGCAGAGGTCCTTCCTCCTGTCAATCATCCTCTTCATCATCCTCACGTCCACCTTGCAGAACATGATCGAGATTACTGAGCCCATCGTACTCGCGCTGGCTGCCAGCAGAAACAGGTACATGTATACACACACACGGCAAATCTCTCAGCAGCTTCTGACGGACTGGGTGGTGGCCCAACACCGAAACCAGACTTGAACCAGAACAAAAAAAACACACCCTCTGTGCCCTTCAAAACTCATCTCCGGTAGTCTCTGGCTGCACTCCAACTAATAGAATATGGCTCCCATAACACCGCCAAAGCAAAACATGGAAGACTTTTCTCATAGTACTGTGTATGACTATGAAGGTGTCCATCTATGAAGAATGATTCATCCTAAGCCTGTAGGTGATTTGCTGAGCCTTATTGACCTGCTTTTACTGTCTTTGTAGCCAGGTTTTCTGTGTGTGTGTGTGTCTGTGCGTGAGAGTTAAGTTCTGCCCATTGTATCTCATTAGAAGCGTATGGAAACACATGCGGGGGCTGAGCATGTGTGTGTTCCTGCTGCTCTCTCCCATCTTCATGGCCTACAAACTCTCTCAGTTCTTCGTCATGGACCTCTGGCTCCTCATTCTGTTGTCCAGCTGCATCCTGACTTCCCTACAGGTGAGTTCAAAGGACACGACCTGTAACTCATCAAACTTGTACGTCATGGGTTGGATAGTGATTATAATAGTTGTGTAGATGGGCCATTTGTCTTGTGTTTGTGACCATTGGTTGGCAGATTGGTGGTTAGCGTGCTTTTAAAAAAAAGTTAATTTGGGTAGGGGCTTCTGAATGTGTTTTTACCTTGGATTTTGGCACAAGGGATTATAACATCTAACCCTGTGTATTAATGTAATAGAATTAGAATATATATAATATATGATGATGATGCTGGTGCTTATGCAGAGATTGAAAACAAACCACAGCTGTGCAGTGTGCATATAGATTAAACCAGCGTAGTAGGCAGTGACATTACAATGAATTGTAGTTGTACGTTTGTGAATGAATGAATGATGGTAGATATTGCATGTTGTTCTAAAACCATAGCTTTACAAGCAAATTGGCCTCTACTTCATTACAACATTGATGATGCCCATATGATGAAATAATGCTCATCTTTGAGACACTGGAGACAGTGTTTCTGTGGATTGTTCTCCGTGTCGTCTGTCTTGAGGAACTCACCTGTGCTGTTGACCTGATTGTCCCCCAGGTGACGGGCACGCTGCTCATCTACGGCCTGTTCATGCTGGAGGTGTGCCTGTCCACGGCCATCAGCGGCCTGGACGAGGTGGTGTACTACGTCAACGGCGTGTGCCGCGCCCTGGAGTTCCTGTTGGCCGTGTGCGTGGTGCTGTACGGCGCCTGGGAGTGCGTGTTCGGCGAATGGAGCTGGCTGGGCGCCTCGGTGCTCATCGTGCACTCCTATTGCAGCGTGTGGCTGCGGGCGCGCGCCGGCTGGAACAACTTCCTGCTGCGCCGCGAGGCCGCCCGCAAGATCAGCTCGCTGCCCCGCGCCAGCCAGCAGCAGCTGAAGGACCACAACGACGTGTGCGCCATCTGCTACCAGGTGAGGACACACACACGCACGCACACACATACACACACACACTGGCGCACGCTCACAGACACACACATACACACACACACACGCACACACATATACACACACACACACACACACACACACACGCGCACGCTCACAGACACACACACACGCACACACATACACACACACACTGGCGCACGCTCACACACACACACACACACACATACTCATACTCATGTCCACGTTATGCCAACCAGCCAAGTATTGCAGTAGTGTTGCTTATTCATGCACTTACATCATTACATACATTACATAAGTACAGTGATACAATCATTACATAAGTACAGTGATCTTTCTGTCTTTTTGCCACTAGGTGAACACATTATGCTTTATGTACCACCAGATAGACTTACAAAGGGACAATCGTAAGCACATATGGCACGTGTGCAACATGTGTAATATGCAATTTGATAAATCTATTAATGTCTATTTTCCACAGGACATGTTGTCAGCTGTGATCACATACTGCGGTCACTATTTCCATGGTAACTGCTTGAGGAAGTGGTTATATGTTCAGGAGACGTGCCCCATGTGCCACTCGCCAGTCAAACAAGCTCCGCCCGATCAGACAGCTGCTGCCGGCGACGCCCCAGAAAGCCCACGACAGGAAGCCCCCCCTGATGACTCCTCATCTGGAGAAGAAGAAGAAGACGACGTAGAGGGATTCTCTGAAGAAGAGCAGAAAGAAGAGCAGGAAGAAGAGCAGGAAGAAGAGCAGGAAGAAGAGCAGAAAGAGGAGCAGGAAGAAGAGCAGGAAGAAGAGCAACAACAAGAGGGAGGAAGATGAAGTTCAAACTGAAAAAAAAAAGTTGTGTGGAAAGAGGCCTGGGTTGTAGTGGGGACGCTGGAACCAACACAGAAACTAGTGCATCCTCTGCACAGCTGCATAGGACCTGCCACAGAACTGCAACTGTGCCATGAGGATCACACACACACACACACACACACAGCAGAAACAGTGGAGGAGGACTTGGTCTCTTCATCTCCACCCTGTCAGGAGGACAGCAGTGCCCCACAGGATCCTGACAATGGCCCGCCACATCATCACCGTGCCGACCACTGACATCGTTACAGGGTTTGGGAGGACAGTGGATGGGACAAACCACAGAACCTACTGATAAATAAAGTTGACATAAAGAACAAATGTCGACCATGGATGAAGATGATGAATGTGATGTGAGGCTACAAAAAAAACAGGATACTAAATAAATTGTTGGAGTTGGCAAGTCTGTTGCATATGAAATATCAAATATGAAAAGCCCTGCTTAGTCCTTTTCCTTTCCTCGTAGTATATTTTCTTCTGTGAACATATGACTGGAAACATGTCGCCTTGTTTGTATGCTCTTGATGGAGGTTAGCAAGAGGAAAAGGGATCCGTACACCATTTAGCTCCCATTCATAATATTTTTATTGCATAACGTTTCGAGCTCTTGGCTCTTCCTCAGACTTACAAGTTATTAATTCATAAAACGATTATGAATGGGAGCTAAATGGTGAGCGAATCCCTTTTCCTCTTGTGATACTTTCATGCTGGATCCTGCACCTGTCGAACTTTGGCCTGAGATGTGCGTGGCCCTACACTTCTATTTGATGGGCCTCTAACTGAAAAAATGCAGGCTCTGTGTTCTGTTCAATGTGTCTGACCCTTGCCCTCAATGCCTTTCATAGTCTGTTTAGCCGGAGAGGGTACACAGTTCCAGTAACAATACATAACACTGAAGGTTAACGTATCTGTCCATTTGAAGATCTGATTATTTTATATTGTTGTAACAAATGCATTGCTGACATTAATTCTGCTAGGAAATACTTGTCTGTTTGTTCTCAGGTCCAGAGACTGTATACAGAGGGGAGGTGTGTGTGTGTGGTACTAATTTATGTGTTCATGGAAAAGTGCTGGATGAGCCTCACCAATAGCAATATATTGTATATGAATTTGGTAACCTGAGGGGAAGTAAAAGACCTAAGTGCTTGCCCGTTGAATGGTATTTATGCACTTACATGTTATTTTGTTTTAATGAAGACTTTTCAAGAATTCCATTGTTGACTGTGTGCCTTGTTTTCTTTGACTAGCAAAAAACAACAGAAAGATTAAGCAGAGTATCAGTACTTACAGTATGTATTAACACAATTATGAATATTGATTTTAACATACATATTGTCAAACAAATATGTTTCTTGAAGGTACCTTGCATATGGACAAACCAGACTGTTTGAGGAATTTCTGGTGCTTAGAGTGGTCTTTATAAGACATTAAGACATTAACCAAAAAAGTTATTATGCAAATTGACTTTGGACTTCCAGACTGACCTGCAGAGCAAATTCAAAGTTGCTAACAGGTTCATCTGGGTTCACCCAGGCTAGCTTTGGACAAAAGTGTCCAAAGCCAAATCCCATGACCATAACCATGTCAAAGACAACAGATCTCTACAAAGAAGTCTAAAAGCAAAAGTACCTCTGAAGAAAACACAAATCACCACTATGACCTTAGGGACTTGGCTCCATAGCGTTCCATGTTGTAGAAATCACACTCACTATGTCAGCTGACCTGTATGCTGACATGTCATATGATGCACAACCAGGAAGTAAACTTTGAGTTGTGCGCGAGAGATAGACATGCCTTTTATGTTCCTCCTCGGCTCGTTCTGTTGCTTAATTAAGCTCCAAATAAATGTATTTTATAACTGAAATCTTCAATCTGCTGCTGTTAAACAGATGTGTGCACGGATCGATGTCGTAAATAAGCGATGTTGACAAACCATGACATCAGTGCAGCGAAAAGTAGTGCTGTTTGCTTTCATACACTCCTTTTTATTCACGGTCGCTTTGTGTAGACACTCAAGAACAGACATTGTTGATGAGCAGGGCACTGAAGTGGAGACCCAGAGCTTGAACGGAAAATGGATACTGCGCAACAATAACGGATCGTTCAATCTACCGGCAGAAGTACCAGGATGCGTCCACACTGCCCTACAGAAGCAGAACCTAATTCAGGTAATTGGCGAAGACAAAAAGTAACCATATGTTGTTCTGCACACTGCACAGCCTTTGTGCCTCTCAACGTGATGTAATGACAAGAGGAGTCACTAATATAAAAATAGAGAATGTAACCTTTATTAGTGGTACTATGTGGCAATCATACAATGCAAAGAAGTAAACAGACTCGTTACATGTCACGCAGGACCCCTACTATAGGTTCAATGATCTTGATTACAGATGGATTTCTCTAGAAAACTGGACGTACAGTCTCACATTCACGGTACCACATGCAACCAGGTATGGCAATTTGCTTATTTGTACAAATCATAACTCTAGCTTAACTTAACTTTACAAACATGTAGGCCCTAAGTGATTTAACTGAGTTGTGTCTTCAGACGGATGAAGAGAGTAGTTTTGGTGTTTGATGGAGTTGACACAGTGTCCACCATCACCCTCAATGGAGTCACCATTGGCACCACAGATAACATGTTTCGGTCATATGTAAGTATGAGTGCCTGTCATGCCTCATCATGGGACTGTTTGTGTGTGTCAGAAATTGTCATGAACTGTATAGACATGGCTTAGGCTAGGCTACTTGGTGTTTGTATGCGTGCGTGTGAGTGAGCGAGTGTGTGTGTGAGAGAGAGAGAGAGAAAGAAAGAGGGAGTGAGAGTGAGAAAGAGAGAGCGAGTTTGAATATGTGTGTATGCTTGAGAGAGAGTGGCTAAATATTATAACAGCATGTCTATGTGTCTGTGGTCTGTATTTAGGAGTTTGCGGTTGGAGGTCTCCTGGTGGCGAATGACAATATTTTAGTGGTGAGTTTTATGTCAGCAGTGACCTACGCAGCACAGAGAGATCTTGCCCATTCTGCGTACAAAGTCCCGCCTGCATGCCCTCCTCCGGTGCAGAAAGGAGAGTGCCATGTCAACTTCATCAGAAAGGTAGGAAAGGTCCTGAGAAGCAACCACAGCAGACTCACTCCAACCACTTACTTATTTAAGTCAGTTATATACATGATAGTGTGAATCACACATTGTTGGTGACATTTTGCGTGCGTGTGTGTGTCTGTGTGTGTGTGTGTGTGTGTATAGGCCCAGTGTTCTTTCAGCTGGGACTGGGGTCCTTCATTTCCAACACAGGGTCTGAGAGGTGTCGAGCTGCAAGCCTTTAACTTCATCAGATTGCAGAGTTCCACAGCCAGCACTGTGTGGGGTATGGAAAGTCTGTCACACTGTCTGTCACGTGCACTCACAGACACACACATTCACAGAAGTAGACAAAAAAGAAGGGTCATACATACACACATAAACATGTCCTTTATGTCTTCAAGACAAGTGCTGAAGGCGAATAAGCATATACACATAGAATGTTAAAGAAATGCATTAAATTTTTGGGAATTTCCAAAGATTGTTATTCTGATGTATCCCGTATTGACAGAGTGGAAGTTCATATGGTGTAGATGTACTTAACTCTGGTCATAAACCCAGTCTCCTGAATTCTCTCAGTCTGTGATTGATGAAATTTCAAGGTTAGAAAGTTCACAAGTACATAGAAACATGGTTTAATGCTGTTTTACAGATTCTTCTCTCTCATGCTGGAATGTGGAGGTAGAGTTGTCCTTTGATGTTGTCGTGGCAACAGATGGGTGTTTTACATTGGTGCTGCCAGAGCTAAAATTGTTTCAGAAGTTCCAGCTGTCAATCAAACCAGACCAACCAAGGCAGTCCCTCCATCTTCAGATTCCTTCAGTAAGACAGCAACACAATCAAAAAGTGACATTGTGTTTGCTCTTTTGTGTGCTTATGAACTTGGGAAATCCTATGAAATGTATCATTAGGCCAGTTATAGTTCCTTATGTCTGTATCCATGTTTGTAGAATGTCTCTGTGGACCTGTGGTGGCCGAATGGTCATGGACAGCAGACTCAATATCTTCTATTCATGGAAGGCAGAACAGAATCCAGGGTCACTTTCCACACTGAGACAAAGGTGAGGCTTAAGTACTGAAATGTTATTTTTCAGTTTCCAGTTTCTCTTGTAGTTTAGTTCAGTAATATAATTCAGTTCTGTTTAGTTACACTTTCGAAGCGGTTTGTGTGAGTGCAGTGTATTCTTCTGTGTATATGTGTAATTCTTAATGTGCATGTGTCTGTGTGTGTGTTTGTGTATAGGTGGCATTCAGAACAGTGGAGCTGGTACAGGAGCCCATCCCTTCCTCCCCAGGCTTGAGTTTCTACTTCCGGGTCAATGGGCAACCGATCTTCCTGAAGGGTTCCAACTGGATCCCTGCACATGCCTTTCAGGACTTAGTGACTCCTGATACGTGTGTAACTTAATCCCCACCCTTAACTCTGACTCCCTTCAGTGTTAAGCTCATGAACAAAACACACTCTATTTGTGTGTGTGTGTTTATGTTTTTTTTTTGTTTATGTGTGTGTAGGCTGAGGAACCTTCTACAGTCGGCTGTAGATGCGAACATGAACGCACTGAGAGTTTGGGGAGGCGGTGTCTACGAACAGGACACATTCTATAGCCTGTGTGATGAACTGGGCATCATGGTAACCATGGATACTTCACATCAAGGACCAAAACAAGGGGTTAAAAAGTGAACATGCATGATGCATCAGTAGTGTATGGGTAGGAAATAATAAGGAAATGGAGCTTTGTAAAGCCTGCACACTGAAGGGTAGGGAGTGAGTTGAAGTAGATTGAGAAGTGTAGAATGATGGGCTTAGCTCTGTGTTTTAATGTGACATGAGAACATGATTTTGGGGTTAAGGATTCATAACTGTTTGCAATCAAGCATTTGTGGAATTACATTTTTAAGTGATTATTTTTGTGTTGGTCTATGTTACATTTGCCTGAAATTTTTTTTCATTTGTATGTCTTGTCTGTGTGTCTACAGGTGTGGCAAGATTTTATGTTTGCCTGTGCTCTGTATCCAACGGAACAGGACTTCATTGAAACAGTGAGGGAGGAGGTTGTCCAGCAGGTACACACACACACACACACACACACATTCTTGCTTATATTTTTAGATGCACAGAGCGTGAACAATCATTTCACCCATTTTTCTTCTCTTAGGTCAGGCGGTTGAAGTCTCACCCATCTATCATTGTGTGGAGTGGCAATAATGAGAATGAGGCTGCCATAGCAACTGACTGGTTTGGCATTCCTGTTGCGGAGCGACCAAGATATGTGAAGGACTATGTG
>NW_027468680.1:10547752-10580252 GCF_046254945.1 Alosa pseudoharengus
CTGATTATCAACAATATGGTTAACTTCAATATGTTAACTTCAGTCAATTTCTTTGGTGTCTTACAACTTCTTATGCTGTGTGTGTGTGTGGAGGTTACAGTCTATCAGTGGAGCAGTCTGACTCCTGTGTGCACTCTGGTGTCTGACCCGTGTATGCTGAAGGGGGGTGTGGCCATGCTGATGATGCAATATTCTGTTCCCGCCCTGTTGAGGGACTGTGGGAAATGCAGTCGCCACTCCTGTTTGGTGACCTTCGACCTCCGTGAATCTGCTAACCCCAACAGCCAGCACGGCCCTACCAGTCACCTGTTCCTCACCTCACTAAAGGATTCAGGACTGCTGCCAGTCAACATCAAAGTAAGGCACACACACACACAAACAGAAAGAGCGAGACACATGGATAAACATATTCAGCATTAATGTGAGGACAACTTCTCCGTGCTTTATTATGATTTATTTCTTGGCGCTCCAGTTTCAAAATCGGTGACCATGGCCATTTAGGTTCTAAATAATGAGTTGTCAGTGTTATATACTCACACTTAAATACATTTTAGCCCTGTATATGATATACTCATGATATCTAGAACCAATTGAAAATGGTGGCTGCCAAACCTCATCAGACTACATTTGGAAACAGAAATAGAGATCTCAAACACATTATTACCATGTCTGTCTGTGGTGTCTGTGTTTCTGTCTCCAGGCCTCAGTGGAGCGGGATGGGGATGTGTTTGCTTTCACCCTTCAGTGTGACGTTGTTGCAGTGTTTGTCTGGTTGGATGTTGAAGACATCGCAGGGCGCTTTGAATCTAATGGCTTCCTGCTGTTGTCACAGAAACGAACTGTGCGCTTCCATCCCTGGAGGCCAACCACTGTTGAGGAGCTGTTGAAAAAGCTCCACATCACTTCATTGCGAGATGTTTACTGAGTGTGTGTGTGTGTGTTTTTTATAATGAATGTAATTTCTGATTTGTTAAATAAAAGATTATAAACACCCAAATTACTAAAATGGTGCTGATGTGGAAGAAAAATAAAAGCCTACTGATTTAGCCTACTAAAACTTTAACACACTCCTCCATGTCTGAATTACAGTAAGTGTTATAACTCCTTTCAGGAAAAGCAAATGTCAAAACAAATCAAACATCACCAGTAACACACGTCTTATACGTTTCTGCAGGGTAGCCACTAGGAGGCATCGACTGGTCAAGGATTTTTTTTTAACTCCGCGTACTTCAAAAAAATGATAAATAAGCTGTGGAAATCTGGCCGTATCTTGAGTGAAACAATGATATATGCTATCTATTCTCTGAAAACATTCTGTTGTCTCTTGATTCATGAATGAACACTTTCAAAATGCCACCAGCCTGGACATCGCAAAAAGGGAAAGGGTGAAAAGCGCGCACAAAGACACCATTGAGACGGGGAAACCGCGAGCGGGGTGCCCGAATACTCACTCACCAAAAGCGCGAGCTGATCTTTGAACAGCCTGAGCGCGCTTTAATCTCTGCTGTAGCTGATACCGCGTCCATTGAAAGTTATTTACGACCGATGATAGCTCGTGGAACCGCCATTCTCTGCTTTTTTTCACTATAATGAGTTCGCCAGTATAGTTTTGCGTTGTTTATTTACTCCTTGTTCACGAAAAGTCTGGATGCCCTAATTGCATGGCATTAGTCTACCTCTAGTTCCCTCGGGGCGCAACTGTAAACCGTTCTCTTACTTGAGCGCTAGAACTCTGGAACTTGAACGTTGGGACTTCAGAATGGCTGCTTTGCTAAGTGTGATTTTTTTGGCTGTGATATCAAATCAATATCACACGGACGCAACCCCTCAAAGTTCTTCTCTTGAAGATATATTGCGTTTTTATGGTGAAAATGAATCCTTGTCTTCTGACAACATGAACAACTTCCTGCACTTGATCACGACCAGGAGATCCCAGTCTATTGACAGTAAGGACAACCCACTGAAAAACACAGAGGTAGGCCTATAGTTTTTCCATCTTGAATCTGAGTATTATTCCACTTTAATCAGGAAAACATTGTTCAGTAATGTGCTAATAATGCATTCAATATTGTTAAGTCTCTGTACTCAGTCCTCTATGTTAAGTGAGGTTTTAACCTGACCCATTATGTTTATGACCTTAATGAGCCTCTGTAAATTAACTATTATTTTCTGTGTGTGTGTATGTTTATGTGTGTGTGTGTAGTGCAAGTCTCCGAAGGAATTACTTGTGTGGCATGGTTTGGGAAATGTGACGGAGTTGACCTTGTCTCAGCTGGAGGTCCTGTGTCCAGCGTTTCTCACACAGGTGCTTCTCCCAACGTGTCCATACGTCAGCCCGGGAGACACCAAGCCTCTAGCCAGCCATGGTGAGGTGGCCATTACCATTCTAATAACACTGAAGTCCTCTCTTGGAGTACAGGGCATGTGACTATGTAACTTATCAGTTAGTGCACCTATTCAGTCAGGTGTGCAAAGCTAATTGTTTCTGTTGAACGTACATTATTAATAGTGTCTGACAGAATAGAGGGAATGTTTTCTTCTTGAAAACATTCTTGGTAACTCAGAACTTATGTACAGTTTTCATTATAGTTATGTGCTCTTCATACAGCAAGCATCACATTACAGATACTGTGTGTGTGTGTGTGTGTGTGTGTGTGTGTGTGTGTGTGTGTGTGTGTGTGTGTGTGTGTGGACATCTTCCCCTGGGCAGTGTGGGGTTATGGGTTCCTCGCCGTGACGCTGATAAACCTGGCTGCGCTGCTGGGACTGCTACTGGTGCCCTTCACAAAGAAACCCTACTTCCCCAAAGTGCTCACCTACTTCATTGGCCTGGCCATAGGAACGCTCTTCTCCAACGCAGTACTACAGCTCATTCCTGAGGTCAGAGGAACACAGACAGAGAGGGAGAGAGGAAGAATGCTCACAACATTTCTATTATATATATATTAAGGTAGTGGGGATAAATTATACAGGTGTTTAATTTATCAGGTGCAGCTATTTTGCAACAAGAACTTCAACGTAACAGAAAAAGGAAAAGCGCAACAGTGCTTACTCCACGTACAGCTAGTTTATTGATGAACTGACGCTTCGATCAGTCAGACCTTCATCAGAGTTATTCAGTGCGCAGTTTGAAACAGCAGTGACAGAAGAGAAGTTACTATCAGTATTTGATCAGCAAGCTCATCAGATATTAGGGGTGTTACGGTACACAAAAATCACGATTCAGTGTGTACCTTGGTTTTGAAGTCACGGTTCGGTTAATTTTCAGTACATGGATACGTACCTTTACTTTTGTACCTTTACACCCCTATCAGATATCAATCACCTATTGCACATAAAGACTTTGATCTATACAATGCTGACAAGTGGAAAGGAAAGCATGACGTGATGGAGAAAACACTACAGGGCTGTGATGTGCTTTATTTTTTTATCTCTGTATATGTGTCTAATTCATAGGCCCTGGGCTTCGATCCAAAAGCTGATAATTACATACTAAAAGCCATTGGAATATTTGGGGGATTCTACATGCTGTTCTTCATGGAGAGGGTCCTGAAAATGGTTCTTAGACTCGATCATGAGGTGAGAAATGTGTGTGTGTATGTTAGAACCTACTTGGAAATGCTGTTTACACTGAAGCTGAAGGATGAAATTGCATCCTCCATGTAGAAATGTTTCCTTCTTTACATTTTTATGACTGTCACACACACCAGCCTATTGATTTGGTCTTATCAGCTTGTTTTGGGTGTGAGCATCCACTAAAGCAGTGTTTTCCAAACCTTTTTTTTTCTGGGCACCCACTTTTTAAAAATGACAGACCATTGCGACCCCATTCACTTCAAATCTAACATGCAACCACCAAATATTGCCCAAAACGTTGATGTTTTAGGCCAAGGGTTCTCAAACTTTTCTATGCCAGGACCCCTCAAACCATTCTACAGTGCATGAAGGCCCCCTTGATCCCGTTTTGCGCTGCCACCACCATACAGTAGGTGGTTGGATAGGTACTGTATGTAAATACTACTAATAGAGGGTTTGGTGATGCACTGACTCCTCCTCAGTTTTCCCACAATTCTGATATCTCAATTATACTCATGTGTTAAATGTTAAATATTTTCCTCATCCTGCTTTGAACAGGTTGTGTTGCATTTTGTGCACCATCAGCTTGGAAAGTTGAAAAGTGACTGACCTACCGAAAAGATAAGTTTGGGGATATTCTCGCATTCTACGCAGAGGGTTGCAGTGCTTCAACCCTGTCGTCACTCTTCAGCATAACATGAAGTTCCTGAATTTCTAAAGAGAGATGTTGTAGGCTACATTGCGTTGCAGAGTTGGATACATAACACCGTGGATGTCAATTACGATTGAAACATAGCCTATGCAGATAACTGAAGTCGTTATATTGTAGCCTAATTGTGGAGATGTCTTTATTTGGAAAGTTGAATCCGCATTTTCCTCTGGAGTTAAACTTGTGATTGTTTGTGCTAAGGCTGTGCATTGGTGTTGTGTAGTGGCGTTTTAGTAAATTGTGCGCACGATTTACTAAATTGAGAGCACTATTTAGTAAAACGTGCACACAATTTAGTAAACTGAGCGCACATTTTCTGGACATACACCAAAAAATATCTTGCAATTACCCCTCCAGGGTTCTGGCAACCCAACTAAAATCTCCTGCGACCCACAGGTTAGTGGCTAATGGGTTAATGGCTAGTTTAAAGTTTAATGTAGGGTGTGTGTGTGTGTGTGTGTGTGTGTGTGTGTGTGTGTGTGTGTGTGTGTGTGTGTGTGTGTGTGTGTTTCCACCTTTATGTCGTAGCATGGGCACAGTCACGCCCCTCTTCCGCCACCCCAGCCAAACTCTGAGGTGAAGAGTGACATCATCACCGTCACCAGTTTTAGCAACATCAGCCTGAACAACACAAACACCATAAACAACAGCGTCAACAACAGTGTGGCCAACCTCATCAACAATGACACGACCAATGGGGGTGCAGCCCCTGAGAATGAACAGGTAATGTAACATGTATGCCAACTCGTACCCCCACCCCTTAAAAACACACACACACACACACAGACTGCAAATATATCCTCATATTTCCTGGTAAGAGAGAAGAGAAGAAAAAGAAAAGAACTTTCTATGAAGTTGTTTAAGTATAAGTGATCTATTAAATGTGAGATAATTCAGTGTTGTTAATGGTTAATGGTGCAGGTCCACATGTGTGCATGTATGTTATCAGTGAAAGGTTGGCATCTTTAAGGAGGTTAAGGAGTTCCTTCTTTTCGCTGGGTTATGTTGACACTGATAGCGCTCAATGCTGCAATGGGTTTGGCCCACATGTGGAGCATACGATGGCCAGATCTGTTCGATAGTTCAGGCCCAGTCTGGAGTTAAATAATGCTATTTCAACTTCATGCTATTTGTTTAGGGTGTAATTCAGCCCTCCAGAAATTCACACTCACAACATTGGTAGTACAAGCACAAAATAAATAGTACAAGCACAAAATAAGCTTCTGTGTTCTCTAGGTATATGGGTGCTCCCTCTTAGGGCATTGGAGTGTCTCAGTTGAGTATTTCAACCTCACTTTGATACCTGTATTGCCTCTCTGGATGTGGGTCTGCGTGTGCTTGTGTGAAGGAAAGAGTTGTTGCCTGTCATTGGCTGCGCGGTGAGCAGATCTCAAACATAAAGACGGTGGCCTGGATGATCACACTGAGCGACGCGCTGCATAACTTTATAGACGGCCTGGCCATCGGAGCGTCCTTCACCGTGTCCATTCTCACAGGGTTCAGCACCTCCATCGCCATTGTGTGTGAGGAGTTCCCACATGAGCTGGGTGAGCAAATGCGTACATGTTCACAAAATGAACACGGCACACACACACACACACACACACACACACACACACACAAACACACTTACAAGACAAGAGACACACATAGCCTAGATTAGACAAACAAAGCTCTGACAGCTCTTGTAATTTCCATATGCAGACACACACACACATTTACATACAGCATAGGCAAACATTATGTAGGCCTTGTGACAGGTTTTTGGATTGGGGTTGCTACTAATGTAACTCTGTAAGAACAAGTGATGATAGTTTAGTAAAGTTTTACATTTTTTAAATCTCTCTCTCTCTCTCTCTTGCTACAGGTGATTTTGTGATATTGCTTAACTCGGGCATGTCAGTGCGCCAGGCTGCGTTCTTCAACATGCTCTCTGCCATGTGCTGTTACCTGGGGCTGGTACTGGGCATTGTGCTGGGCAGTAACTTTGCCCCCAATCCCATCTTTGCCGTCGCTGGTGGCATGTTCCTTTACATCGCCCTGGCTGACATGGTGAGTCCTCTCTCTTAGGCGAGGATCACATCAGCCAGTGGCAAGTGGCAGCGGCAAACGTAACGCAGACCATAATAAGTTATATCTCGTTCCTAAGCAAGACAAACAGTTTGTCAATTGAATATGCTCGCGTTGCACTTTGAAAGTTGAACCAAGTTCAACGCTCAGCTTGTTCAATGCTGTGAACCATATAGAACAATAGGAAACCTGCTGCTTGCCGCTGGCTAATGTGATCCCCGCCTTATGAAGAGTTTACTTGTTGCTGTTTCTCCAAATGATTTGGCCTGTGTTTAACCTCGGTATATACTGGATAAAAAAGACCAAAATTAATTAAATTATTGAAACTACTATGAAATTAAACTATAAACATATCCAATCATATACTGTTGCATCTATTACATTATGTATTTCTCTGAATATTATGTTTCTATTGTCTCAATCAACGTGAGGTCACACACACTCTCGCACACACATACACCAACAAGCATACAATTGAAATCCCAAAGATCAACTTGCCTGTTTGTGTCCTTTAGTTCCCTGAGATGAACAACATCATGAATGCCACAAAGTTGTCATCGATGGAGAAGGCCTTCTTCTTCCTCATCCAGAATGCTGGCCTACTCACAGGGTTCAGCATCATACTCCTCATCACCATGTTTGCTGGAGAAATTAATCTGGGGTAGAGTGGAGGAAAAACAGTAAAAAGATGGAGGGAGGGAGGGAGAGAGAGAGAGTGAGAGTGTGTGAGAGAGAGAGAGAGAGAAAGAGAGAGAGAACAGTAGATTTGACTTAATTTTGACTTAATTTTCATCTGTATTCTGCCAAAGAACAAAGGATGGACACTGATATGTGTCAAGGAGACCTGCAGGAATACACACATGCAGACAGATTTTTTCTTTTTTCTTTTACCAACACTGGAAAGGGATGTTTATATTCAATTATGTGCAATAGTCTTACTTTAGAATTTATAGTAAATTATTTTTCCAACCATATATTGTGTTTTCTTTTGTGGTGTTTTTTTCCCCAAGTTTCTGCCGTATTTGATCTAAACAATGAGCCTGTGTTTGTGCAAATTCCTTGGTGTCAACATGTGCCTCGTGTTTTCATTCTCTCTCTCTCTCTCTCTTTCCCTTTCCCTGCCCCCTCTCTCCTAGTTGATTTAGTCTTCCCCAGTAGGCTAGTAGCTCAGTAGCTCATTGATCCTGTTAGGTCAGCTTTGAGTGCATGTGTACTCTGCATTTATGCTGCCATCTAGTGGGAGAGTGAGTTAACACTCTAATGACATGCTTCTAGTTAGTGCAAACAAATGAAGGAGATGTGAACGGAATGCCATTGTCTCTTGGTGCGTTCATGGGCATTGGAAAAAAACGTTTTCCCAGTGAAAACGTCATCATTTACGTCACTTCATGTGGGAATCAGAGGTGGGAAACTGGAGCTAGATTTTGCTACACGAGTTGCCCAGTTAGGGGCATGTCATCACGTTGTAGTTCATTTGTAGTCCATGTGGCCTTTCATGTCCAACAGTTTTAATGTGAACTTTAAGTTTTTTTGTCACTTGAAAGCTGCATATCATTTTTTCACAAGCGTCTTACACCATATTTGTAAGTAAATACAGTTGTTTATTTAAAGGTAAACTATGCAGTATTGGCAATTTCCTTACTGTTTTCTCGGTTTTTGCTTCTTTTTCGCTGGCTCGGTCATGACGAATGTCTGAGAAACTTCATCGCTACCTTTTTCTAGCCAGTGCCTGGCGTGTATGTGTATTTGAATGCAGTAAAGCAATTTGTTACACTCGTTATACTTCCTGACACTGAGGCCGTCGGCCAGCCGCCCCAAAGTTGCAAGGGTGGTTTTTTCCACTCACAGGTGCTAGGGGGAAGCGAGACGGCCACCATTCAACCCGAAAAAAGTCATATAACCATTCCAATGACTCTAAAGCTGTTAAATGAAGGTGAAATTAAGCTAAAAAACTTGCACATTAAGCTAAAAAACCTGCATAGTGTGCCTTTAAGATTAGTGAGCGTATGTTTTAACCTTTGTTGTGGCATCCATGTTTTCCACACATTCCAACGGGAAAGCACATGAACACTCGCGGTGGGAAAAACAACATAATCACGGGGGTGTTCCTTGTCATTCCCAGGTGGCATGAATGGACCATTATAGACCTGGTATACTCCTGCATCTGTGTTCCGCACACACGGCGCGTGACGTAAATTGCGTCATTAACGCAATGTGGGGGGTGTCGTGTATCTTCCAACAATTGTGACCGCGTGGAAATGTACACGGAGGAGCATACCACTTCCTTTAGTCCTACTATATGAGATGTTTGCTGGGACAAACACAAGCATGATCTCTACAAAGAAAAGAACAAAAAGGAGGCTGGGTAGAATGACCCTAAATTAACCTTAAACCTTAATGCCCCAGACAAGAGCACGGACACTAGATTCAGATAACCTATGGTATACCTAACAGTTATAATTATGACCGCCAAACCAGGGTTTTTTTCTTCCGGATTTTTTTTTCCAGTGAATTTCCGTCAACGATTCCCGGGACATTGAAAGACCTGGCTGCACAAAACATGGTCGGCATGTAGCCCCACAAAGATGACATGGAACCATTGTTTTTCGTTTTGATCCATCGCCCAACCGCCGCACCGGGCCCCCCGAAAGGAGGGTAGCAAAAACAAGGTGTTGTAATCGCAGGTATCTTTGGGTGACATGTTCAAAACTGCACGAAATTAAAGAGAAGGACCATTATGACACCCTCCGAGTGCATGCCAAGTTTTGTGGAATTCCGTTTATGGGCAGCCATACAATAAATGAATATATGTTAAATTTAGTGACTGTACACCAATCGGCCTGTAGATGGTCGGACACAGTTTTCTGTGGATATCTCGAGAACCGTGGGGCCTAGGATGACCAAATTATTTTTTGTACACTGTATGTTGGTCTCCAAGGGCCATGTCAACACATCCCATATCCACTCATTTTAGGTATAGCGCCTCCTAGTTAAAAATGAAAAGGCAAAAACGAGACATTGTAATTGCAGGTATCTTTGGCTGACAGGTTCAAAACTGCAAAAAAATTGAATTGTAGGATCATTATGACACCCTCTGAATGCATGACAAGTTTCGTGAAATTCCGTTCATAGGGGGCCATATTAGCTTAATTTCACTTATAGAGCGCCAAAACATTACACTTGTCTCATGGCTCTTTACAGAATGTTAGACAATCAGAGAAAATAAAAGAAGGCTCATGGGTAACGGGGGCGAGGAAAAACTTCCTAGAATTAGACATACATATAGGAAGAAACCTCGAGCAGATCCACGAGTCAAGGGCCTGACCCATCTGCCTACGGTCAGTTACAGAACAGTAAGGTCTGTATATGAAATGCATAAGTTAGATGTATAATAGAACATGGTGTTTAAAGCCACCTGAGGTGTATGTTACAAGAGGTGGGATGGTTACATATCCGGTATGATAATGCATGAATCCTATTTAGTGTCAGAAAGTTCAAATAGTCCAGTGTAGGAAATGGAATTTTCCAGGGGGATTAGGAGTTGTCATAGGGCAAGTGGTGGGTCGCTAGGCTGTATGGGCCAGGAATCCGGGCAGAGTTGTTATAGGGCAAGTGGTGGGTCGCTAGGCTGTACGGGCCAGGAATCCGGGCAGGGGGGACAGTAATAGGCGATGATAGGGCAGTCGTAGGGATAGGACTTCAGGTGAGATGAGGGCCAAACACATGGATGGCTGATGACTGGTGATGGTATACCTCACAAGAGAGAGAGATATAGAGTGGGTTAGTATTACTATAAATTAAATTGGTTAATATCAATAAGTATATCAATGCTACTATGTAGTGTTATACCATAGTGAGAATAGGCAAGAGAGGGAAGAGGAGAGAGGGGGGGTTGTATGGCGTGACACATGAAAAGTCCATGGCAGCACTATGCTATAGCAGCATAACTAAGGCATGGTGAAGGGTAGTCAACACCAGGGCAGGTATGGTCAGTGACCACCATCGCACGCATGACTAGGGTGCCTGTCACACAAGGACACAATGGTCCATTCCAAAAAACCCTGAGGTGGGTGAAGTTCCACACTGCACCATACTACTAAAGAGGTATGTTTTTAGTCTAGACTTAAAAATAGGGAGGGTGTCTACTAATCGAATTGAGGGAGGGAGATTATTCCAGAGGAGGGGTGCGCGGTAGCAGAAAGCTACTACTGAGATTCATTAGCCCGGTTAAAACCAGACCCTTCTCAGTCATAACTGAGAGTGGGTCTGGGGAAGGTTCGTTCACAGCCCATTTCCAAAGAGCGTTCCCAAACGGACGCCGATCAAAATGCCTCGGACGCAATAGGAGAGGCCAAAAACCAATCAGAGCAACGAAAGATACAGAGTGATGGAAACACACAATTTGCAACACTGTCTGTTTGTAGGGAGAAGCAGGAAGAATTAACCACTTTTTAATTAAACGTAGGCTAATTTACAAAGACATCGTGCCACACTGAAAGCTAATATTTTGTCACTAGCAATTTACATCTGCCCTCTGTCAAAAACAATTGCATTTTCAGCTCTGAACAAAACCGTTCACGTTCAAACGAGCATTTTGTTTCATTCGTCCTTTCTGGCTGACCGGGACATATAAAGCAGGAATGGGAATGAGAGACTGAAACGTTCAAAGCAATTATGCCGGAATTGTTTCAAGGCAAACACTGAAGTGTAGCATTCAAGTTATGCTCGCATACCAATTCAAAAGCAGCCTATGTGTTTTCTGTCAGCTACGTGTCCAGCTACTATAGTCCTATAAATGCACAGAATATCAAACCGTTTTCAGTAGCCTACCACTGTTGCAGATATCACATAGGTAGGCTAAAATATCCCATATTAGGTATAGGCTACATTGTACAATGTTGCATATTCCAACATAAGGAAGCAGTTAAGAAACTTCTAACTCCCTGTCTTAGCCTAAACCAACGTGATATCAGCTTCAAACTAGAAAATGTAATTCCAGGGAATTACGAGTGCATGAAAATGCAAAAATGGCTGCTGAATGAAATATTGTTGAATATTGTCTAAAATCTAAGTAAAAAGATGGAGGTCAGATAGAGAAAAAAGCTGGCGGGGAGCCATAATTGATGACAGCTTACAGTTGGAATGGCCGAACAGTTAAATAGTTAAATAGTTTAAATAGTTAAATTATTTTATAGCAAATTATTGTATTGAGGACTTATTTTGAAGTTGAAGTTGTGGGCAGAGGAAACAGTTGGCGGGAGTCATAGTTGATGACAACTGACAGTTTGAAAGGCTGAACAGTTAAATAGTTGGATAGATAAAATGGTTAAATTATTTAAAATGAAATTATTGTAGTGAGGAGTTTTACTTTAAAACAGTTGTGGGCAGAGGAAACAGTTGACGGGAGTCAAAGTTGATGACAACTGACTGTTGCTAGAGTAGTTATGGTGGTTATGCTGGTTGCTAAGTTAATGTTGGTTGCTAGGTTTTAACTGTGAATGTGGTTGCTAGGCTGTTGCTAGGGTACTTGAAGTGGTTTCTAGGTTGTTGCTAGGGTTTCCATGGTAGCTACTATCAGAAATAAAGGAGTTACTACAGTGGTTTGCTAGTATAATCATGTTGGTTGCTATGGAAACTGACATAGATGCTTAATTTGAATGGTTGCTAAATTGGTTGCTAGGTAGGTGGTGGTTTAATATAGTAGGCTAGAGGCATAGTTGATGATAACTGACAGTTGGAATAGTTGAAAAGTTAAACAGTTGGATAGTTTAAATGGTCAAATTATTTAATAGGGAATTATTGTAGTGGATACTTTTATTTTGAAACAGCTGTGGGCAGAGGAAGCAGTTAAACAGGATCTGTAGTCTTAAAAGCCAGATTGTATGCTTAAAGCCTGAGACAGACATTGGTGGAGGTGGCCGGAACACTTGGCATAGGATTCTAAGTGCCCTACTGTGATGTCATATTCGGCAATGTTAAGTCTACGGGGGAATTTTTAGTAGTTTTTAATTAATAGTTCAAAAAGTATAAATGTTACAAAGTTGAAAAATACATAGCTGAAGTCACCTAGATAAGACCTACGCAACACAGTTTGAACGAAGTTTCTACGTCAAACGGTTGAAGCTGAATTAAACGCACAAATACGTACGCTATCGTCATCGTGTAAAGCCCGCCTCAAGGGTTCTGATTGGTGCCTCGATCTAGAATCGAATGGGTTCTTGGCCAGACCAGAGGGCCAGACGTAGCCTAGAAATCTAGACGCGCCCCTAGCGGCAGCAAATTACATTTGCTGCCAGGACTAGGCCAGACGTAGCCTGGCGAGCCAGACCCACATTAAAATGTAGGGTCTGGGCACTCACCGTTCGCAGAGCAACGAAATAGTCTACTGTGAATCATGTAGGGAGAAGAGCCAAAACATTAGCCTGACGAGCCAGACCCACATTAAAATGTAGGGTCTGGGCACTCACCGTTCGCAGTGCTCCGTCCGAGGGACGGGATAAGTCAGTTGTCTTTCAAATTCCCTCTGCACGCAATAGGACAGTGGCAGCGCTATGAGTCCCATGCGTTTCCCACCAGCGGAGCTAATTGGCTAGTTCAAACGTTTGCCAACATAATAAAAGCTTAACTCGTGTCACACTGTTCGCCAGCAGCAACATCCATCTTATTTGTTTTCAAGTAGCAGGGAATTCAAGCCAAACCGTTGCAACTCTGCCATTAATCATTATGTTAAGCCCACCTAACGACTCTATACACAATTTCAATGGCCTGATTAAGTTTCGATTTCTGGAGCTCACAAGCCAACGGAGAGTTGCTAGACTAGCCCTGGGGCGCATCTAGATTTCTAGGCTAGGCCAGAGCCATAGAGAGATCAAAAGCTTTCTTTTACTGTCTATGGGCCAGACGGACTTTCAGAGTGAATCTCGAATTTGCCGGAAGTAGCCTACGTCTGGGTTTTTCCCAGGCTAGAGATTCTTGGGATTACAAGAAATCCAATATTCTGTGATCGTAGCGTTCTAGGTGGGTTATATGGGACTAGGAGATCACACACACACACACACACACACACACACACATAAAAACACACACATGCAGGCAAGCAAGCACATACACACACCATTACCCCCACACTCACAAGTGAACCTATACACAGAAGCACACATATACACAAAAACAAACACACTATGCACACACTCATTTACATACACAAAAGTAGGGGATGGAGGAGGAGATGGAGACAAATTGACAAGCGTGATTTATTTTTGCAGAAAGTATGTGCAGGACTGGGTGGCGGTCATATTTTGTACCGCTCTTCGGTACATATCTTGTTTGGTAACAATGACATAATAACAACTGTGGTCAAAATTACTCCAAGACAACTGGTATGAGACTGCAGCTTTATTCTTGATACCGGGAGCATGTTACCCACATGAAATGTCAAAGTAACAAGCCCACATATGTGAAGTCAGTTCATAATTAACGCACACGGAAAATCACAAGATACCACCCCCACCAATGATCCATCCAACCAGTTAATATTAACAGAGATAAGGATGTCACAAAACCCCTTAAACATCTAATGGCTTAGGCTATGTTTGCGTGGGTGAAGACAATCAGACACCCTACAGCAAACAGTCTTCCCACTCTCTAAAATGCGGGAAAATGCTTTTGTTGAAGTTTACTCAGGTTACTGATCTAATTGAGATTAATTAATAAAGACAGGTGAGCGATAATGTCAGCCATAGGCATGGGATAGATGAATTAAAAACACTCAGGTCAGCAATAATCTTAGCTAGAAGCAAGGGAGAGACCCAGATGAATTAGACACACTCAGGTGAGCGATAATCTCAGCCAGAGGCAAGAAAGAGACAGCTGGAGAGGGCTATGTTTACAAGGATACAAGGATACAAGGACGTTTATTGTCACATGCATATAGTTACTGGAAGTAAGAAATGCAGTGAAATTATGTCTGGTGTCAGCCTATTTGTGCATTTATGGGGGGGGGGGGGGGGTAAAAATTGCAGTAGAAGAGGGGTTTAGTAGATTAAGTGGCAAGGGCTGCATAAGAAAAGTGGGGAAGGATTGGGATGGGGGGGCACCAACAAGGAGCACCCAAGAGCAACAGGGGCAAGGAAAAACTCCCTTACCAAGGAAGAAACCTTGGGCAGATCCATGTTTTTCTGGCCTGCAGTTGTGGAGGCTGGGTAAAGAGATCTTTATTGGGCTACTCCTTAAAATTCAGAAGTGTTCAGAGTTGTATAAAGTATCCGAATCCCACACATGAGTAGAAGTACAAATATTTGATCAGAAAATTACTTAAAACGTAAGACGTAAAAGTCAAAGTAATCTATAAGCATATTAAGTAAAAGTCTAAAAGTATCTATTATTTACAGTACTTAAGTAGCCTACGACAAGTAGCCTATTATAAAACATACTTAAGTACCGAAAGTTGAAAGTGTAGACTACTAGTAAAAGTTACTTTACATCTCTGGAAGTGTTATGAACTTTAATCATCATACAGTAAATAACATAATGTTGGGGCTACAACCTATAACCAGAAAATGTCTAATAACCTGAGTCCTGACCAATCAAACCACTGATGACTTGTTACAATCCCACCCTAGTGGGCGGGACGGGGTGTGCAAACGGAAGTCAGGGGATTCTAACCTGTTCTAACCTCTTTAAGAATTGTACGCGAACGTTTTATAGTTTCAGTGTTCTTAAAATTGTTTAATGGCAGGAAAGTCCCTGAGGGTAATTGTTGCGTCATGTTATAGAACCTTTTTCGAAAACGCCCATATTTGTGACCGTAGCCTACTCCTCAACAGGCTAATGAATACCTTATGTATGAATACGAATACCCACTGAGTGTGTTTTGAGGATTCTTTGTAACTCCCGGAGAAGCAAAGCGCACCAAACGATTCTCTTACAATTCGTGACCTGTCCCTGAAGAGGTAGGTTCTTATTTGACACTACATTTGGGTACGTTCTGGTGTTACCGACTATTGCCAGTAAAGGTTCGCAAACGCCATGGTAGCAAGATAGCTAACGTTAATGTAATATACAGCAATGTTACTTTTGAATATCCTGATAACACAGTCTATTATTATTTGGGTCGCTGAATTAAATTGACCTCACGACCAGACATAATTTGTGGAAACAAGCGTGATAGACTATGAAAATGTGTAAATAATTACCTAAATGACATCATAGTCCAAACATGTATGCTATATTGCTAGCTGGACAAGTTTAGATAGATAGATTAGCCTACTTTATTCATCGCCAAAGGGAAATTATGGTGTTACAGACGCAATTAATATATGAATTGCTGCTGTAACACCATCAATTGCTGCTGTAACACCATCATTTAATTATATATATATATATATAGGCCTATCACACATAAACATACATACAAGTTAAAAAATAAATACAATTGGATAACTTAGTCTCTGTTAAAGAGGTTGTAAACTGCATTGCATTGACCCTCAGCATAAGATTTTCTCTCACGGCACAAAGGGGAGTTGTTGTAAATAGTTATGGCAGTGGGCAGGAATGATTTTCTATAACGCTCCTTGCTACAGCTAAGTTGCAATATACAATACAATTCTGGACAGGTGCAGTGCCTACAGATAACGTTACTTGCCCTACTGACATGGTCCGTGAACCAGCTTAATGGCATAACTTCCCTTATCATTTGAAAACTGCATTAATTATAATCACATCCCCGTTCCAGACCCAGATTTGCACTCTAACTTCGTCTCCCGTATGTTACGGTTCTAGGTCTAGGATGATTCACCCTGTGCCCTTGGGCGTTGTTTGGATTTCACGAACACCAAAACACTGGGTCTTGTTTATGCAAACAGTTGCGTAGCAGCTAAAATTGTGTGCGCTGGATCTAGAATGGCCGTAGCTTTGGGCTTAGTAAATGTGTCTTTTGTCAGTACACAGGGCCAACATTTTGTACATTTTTGTAAATTTCTTAGCCATAGAGTATCCCACCAGCATAATTCTTATATTGTAGTAGTGTACAGGGTAGTCACATATGCCATGAAGGTTAATAATCTGTGTAATAATCTGTTAATAATCTGTGCCGTGCCATTTTTTTATTTTTCTTGTTTCATACCAATTTATACCAATAATGTACTGTAAATGAAAAAGCTGAAAATGAACACCAAAGAAAAACATTAATAATCCTGTCTATAATAATACTAATGTTAAGGTTTTTGTTGTGACCAGTTCAATTGCTGCTTTGTAGCTGCCTTTTAGTTTTTCATAGCAGCTGTTTTGAATCTGTTTATGGTTAGGCTGTGTCATATTTGTAACTCAATCTGTCAATTTCTTTTGACAAAACTCCCCTAACACCCCTGCTGCTGGAGAAATGTCTGGAAAAATCAAAGCCTATGTGATGTTTACTAGGAAAATGGTCCACTCATTGTGTCCACTCAAAAATTATATTTACCCCCCTAATCTGAGCAGTCTAGATCCGGGCCGGGCACTTAGCGCTTTCTACTTTTTTTTTAATCTCCTCAGACCTGATCCATGGCTAGCCTGCAGATACGGCGATACGAGGGTGATGACGAGGAGGCGGTGAAGGAGATCTTCACTATGGGCATGAGCGAACACGTTCCCTCTTCGTTCATGCACCTGCTCAAGCAGCCACTGATGCAGATGTTGTGTGTGTGTGTGTTTTGCACGTTAATGGCCACTTCCAAGTCGGTCATCCTTCCCATCCTCGCAGTAACGCTGCTCCTGGCCGGGGGTCGACAGCTGGTGTCCTACCTGTTTAACAGCTACATCGACGAGTCCATGCGGCGGGATCTGAACAAAATACAGGAAACCTACTGCAGCTCACCAAACACCTGCTTTTGGGTGGCGGAGAGTGATGGGCGCGTGGTGGCCACAGTGGCATGTCTGCCGGCCGAGAAGCATCCTGAATGTTTGGAGCTCAAGCGCATGTCCGTAAAGCGCTCGCACCGTGGCCAGGGGATCGCCAAAGCGATGTGCCGCACAGTAGCAGAATTTGCACGTTCTCGCGGGTACCTGGGTGTGGTTCTCTACACATCTGTGGTCCAGACGGATGCTCAACACCTGTACGAGCACGTTGGTTACCAGAAAGTGCGACAGTTTGTTGTTCCGGAGTTCTTTGCCAAAATCACAAACTTTTCTTTAATCGAGTACAGACTGGACGTCCAGCCTTCGCCACGATAAGAGTGCAGCTGTGGGCATTTGTGTATTTGTCAGTGTGTGTGAAATTATTTTCATTCAAATACCAACAACCTCAAAAACTACTTTTAAGTGAGAAAAGTTACTGCTACCTGCCATAGTGTGGAGGGACAGCTTGGCCTGCCAATAAGAAGTCTTGTGATGTGCATTGATCTTGTGATCATTGTGCAATAACCATGGTCATTTTAAAAGGTCAGTCTACTACTTTTTCAGGAAATGCACCCCTGGGTCAGTTTATGTGTTCAGCTAATGTCAGTTAGTGGTTTTCATTGTAAGTGCTATGTGTGGTCTCATGACTCAAACTCATAAGTGTGTTGCATCTTCCTTCCTCAAACCTGGGAACCTTTTTCTTACACTTTCAAACCCCAGGATGTATTTTGTCTGTGGATATCACACATAGGGCCCTACTTTTATAGTGGACAAAGTCCAAAGTTCTCATGTATGAGATAAAACTATTCTGTGTTATGTGGGAGAATTGAGCTGACTCAATGTTTGTGGTTAAAGTTTTTCCCATTGTGTTAAATGAGCAAATAGATTTTGCCTAGTTATTGAATTAGCTTTTGTTAGACCTAGGACTTTGTCTATCGTTCAAATCAGGGCCCATAATGTTGTACACATATAAAAGAGATTCAGAGAATTGCTCCTCACGGTTCTCTAGATAGCTGTTCAGGGTTTACTCCAAAACATGCTGCTGTCTCTACAAAACCCTGGCTCTGTAACTGGGGAACAAACATAATGGCTCGCACCAACCCACAAACAATCCCAGCCAATCAACGCAGTGCTTCATGGGTGCAGTTTGATTGGCTGATATCAACAACCTTTCACATGGCTGAAATGCAGACTGCATCCTTAACTTTTAACTCATGCAGATAACCAGGCCAACTTCCTGAAAACTATTTTTGTCCAGACTATACTGGACAATGACTAATTCAGTTAGTTGTTAGAAGTTTCCTAGTGTCATTTCATTTTGGGGTCTTGTTTTTCAATGAAAAGTCTCACTTGCTGTGTAGAAACACAGCTAATCTCATATGGCATCATTTATCATGTAGCTAAAGGAAATGTCTGTTAATACTGAACTTTCTCTAAATAAAAAAACATTTTCAGTAAATTAAATCTCTGTCTGAGTAGGCTTTTAGCTGCCTGGAGACAGGTAAAAGTGCTTGAATTTTTATACACAAGTTGTCACATTGTGGCAGTGCTACAGCAATCCACTCAGTTTCAGAAAATTATAATTGTTTTGAATATAATACTGTTTTGTATGCCTATTAAAATAATAAAAACAAATATTAATAAAGGAACTAAGTTGTATATGCTTCTTGCATACTTGTGTATCATTATGGGTTGAGTTGGTCTGTGGTGTCCTGCTTTTTCAGTTTGATGTTCTCTGGTATCCAATTAACCAGACCTGAACTGTAGGGATCATGTGACATGAGGCTCAGAAAACAGCACAGGAAGAGGTACGAGGAGGGGGTTCTGTATGTGAAGACCCAGACAATGTGTGTTTGTATTGGGAATACTCTCTCAAAGCTGTAAGGTTTGTGTGTGGGTTTGTGTTGTTTGTAGGGGAGGTTTACAGATGGGAAGTCTTAAAGGAACACGCCACCCAATGTCAGTAGAAATATATGTTCTTACCTTAACTTTCGAGAGTTGAGTCATACCTCTCCCGTGTCGGTACGTGCACTCAAACGCTCTGGTGCGCGGCTGGACTGTTTTAGCATGTTGCTATGTTAGCGGGCTTTGACGGGGATATATTACTACTGACATTGGGTGGCGTGTTCCTTTAAGCAGACAGTCTGATCTGAACACGGGTTCTCCATAGTTCACCTAAGTATTAGGCTACCTCTGGGCTTTAGGTTAGTAGAAGCTAGTGAATGGATACAGATGTACACATTTATTCTGATGAGTTGTTTAAACAGACCTCTGGTTTCACTGGTGAACGGAGCTTTGTCCTTTCAACAAATTGAGACTTTTTAGAAGTCACTATAATGTAATTAGACATTTATGTGCATCTTTTCTATTGCCATAGCATAGAATATGTGTACCTCTACGTGTCACCTCCATGGTTCCTCCTCATCCCCTCTCTAACTCACAGATGATGGAGTATTCTCTGCGAGAGTACCGAGACTCAGACTATGCTGTGGTTCGTGAGGTGTACTCCACAGGGTTCAGAGAACACAGCGGCGCCATCTTCGTCATGGTTCTTCGGAGGCTCCGGGTCCAGGCGGTTCTGTTTGCTGTGTTCCTCGCCCTCCTGGAGCTCTCTGGCTCCCTCCTGACAGCAATGCTGGGGGTCTCCGGGGGCCTGTTGGCCATTCGGGTGTCCGTGCAGTGCCTGCTCGAGCAGGGTGTACGCCTGGGCCTCAGCGAGGACCTCCAGAACATCCGTGCGTCCTACATGGATCCCGGCCGAGTCGCCCGCTTCTGGATGGCAGAGGTGCAGGGCATCCTAGTGGGCACAGTGGCCATCCTTCCCTGCGTGGAGGAGAGAGGGGCCTGGGAGCTGAAGAGGATCACGGTGCTCCAGAGATCCAGGGGACGAGGCATTGGCAAGGCCCTCTGCCAAACCGCCATGGAGTTTGCAGCTAATCATGGTGTGGAAAGGGTGGTGCTGTTCACCTCCATGGCCCAATCAGATGCGCACAGACTCTATGATAGTCTGGGCTTCAAGAAGGAGACAGAGTTTGTGTGGCCATCATTGCCAGCCAGGCTTGTTAATTTCCTGGTGTATAAATATGCCTACAAAGTTGGTGTTAGAACTGAGCAGATGTTGATCAGTAATTGAGCCTGTCATAAAGTTATTGCTATTGTTAAAATAGACATTTTCTCTCATGCATTGCACATTGTTAGACACTTGTAATGTCTGGAGCTTGATACGCCAGATCTTTATTTGTAACATTACAAGGACATTTGGCACTATGTGTATTCAAAATATGGCCACATTTAGACACCTTTCCATTGTTTGTCTTTACTTTGAAAACAGTCGTCTCATGTGTTAGCTGAGTAATTGCTGTGTTTCCTGTCATGTGAAGGAGTGCTGTTGAAGATCATCAGATAACGGATTCTTATCTCCGCTAGCCTAATGTTGGAGTTTATTTGACACTGACAGAAATATCGGGTTTTATTACAGTATTGTTTTCAGGTGTTATTACATTGTTACTCATTTTTATTTGCAGCATTCTTATATTAAACACGTACTGTATGCATTAATTCTCTGTTTTAATTGTTTGTTTATAATAGTTAAACAGTTTATAATACATGTACCTATTGAAATATGTATTGTATGTGTTGAAATATTTGTATTTAGACTACTCAACACTATTAAGAGCTATCCATTATATAGACTACCTTAAAGCTACTGCAGGCCATACCTACGGTATCTGAGAAATTATATGGGCACTTAAGCTCATTTCAGCACCAGCCAGTTCCCTTCCAAATGCAATCATGCATAGGACAACAGGAAGTTGAGTGGTCTGGCTGGCTCCTGTGTCTTTTCCCAAGCTCTGGAGACAGCACTGTCAACACACAGCGCGTCAATTAAAACGTTTAGAATAAGAAGGTAAGGAAGTGTTTTTCAATTATTATTATTTTTTGTTATTATTTCATAATGGTGAATGACGTGTCGTTAGCCGGTAACACATGCATTCATTCTGCGCCTTCGGTTTTCGGATGCAAAGGGAGTTGCCTCTGGCACCAAGCGATGTGTTTTGTCTTGTACCTTAAATGTAAATGTAAAATGTCTTGGTGCATCCCTTAATGAAGATGATATGTATGCTTTTATTGCTGCCAGCTTTCTTTACACACATTTTCTTCCATGATTACGCATGTAGCGCATGCCTTCTCAAATCCACCACGTTTTCCCACCCTTCTCATTGGGTCTCCTCAACACGTTTTAGCCTACTGTACGTTGCCCAATTTCTCAAATTATTTTGCACAATTTGTGTTTTAGTTGATAGAATTAGACGTCATTATTTTACCTTCACATGACTAGGCTACGTGACTGAAACGTTTTAAACCTAGAATGCATACAATGTTGTATTTTTTGTTTTATTAGTTAGTGTCTTTGATTACTTTAGATAGGTTAGCATATCTTTAAATTCTCTTCACGCCAAAGCAAACCAGAAAGGTTCTTCTAACCAAGATAGCCTAAACAGTGAGTCAGTATATGGACAATGTATATCTCTGGGTTATCGATTTGACGCCCTTTCCCGTCGGAGAGCGTCAATACTTCATGCTGTCAGTAGGGGGGAGCAGACATCCATAGTTCGTCTGTTAAATTGAACGGGGAAAGTGTTGTCTCCAAGTCTAGATATGATCCTAATGTTTCATTGGTAGGGTAATGCTTAATTTACACGTAGCAAAGTGATATCCTGCATGGCCCATATTGCAGGATGAATTTGATGTCCTTTGAAGAATTAAATTGAAACTATAACCTCACACAACACAACCATATTAATCTAATTTGTTGGCACCACCCAGTTTGTCAATAATGTTTGATTCTCTTGTGAGTTGCTGCTGATACCAAAAAGCCTGTCTGACACAGTATTTGCACATTGGCTACATATCTATAGATCTACTGACCTACCTCTGTAAAGTTTCAAAATGTGCATGGCAATTGTAGCAATAGAACCAGGACCTAGGATCAGGGGCGTAGCGCAAGATCCTTGGCCCTTGCATAGGCAGTCCTGATGGGCCTCCATGTTCCTCAACCCAGGTAAAATAAAATATATTCCAGACTTTTCAAGGGCCCTCTCTCCCCTTGGGCCCCTATAATCAGTAGTGGTTTTACCCCCAGTCAGACACTCCTGCCTGGATTAAGAGTTCTCTTATTTTGATTGTCGGCCATTACGAGCAGGACAGATCAGCCAAATACAATCAGAGTAGTTTCCACTCCACCCTCATAAAATGTCCAACGTTTTGAATAAGTGATAAGCGTGGCGGGAGTTTTTCCATCCTACTGGGTCTGCACTTTTATTGTGGCTTAAACACAGCTACCATCACCATCTCTCTCTCTCTCTCTCTCTCTCTCTCTCTCTCTCTCTCTCTCTCTCTCTCTCTCTCCCCTACTGTTTTGCCACATTTGCAGAATTGGTGAATAGAGAATCAAGCAGAAAGAAAAGCAGTGATGCAGTTTTAGCTCATAAAAGGGTGTTAATCCATTGTGTGTGTGTGTGTGTGTATGTGTGTGTGTGCATGTGCATGTTTGCACAGTTGCCAGCTGAAAGTATAGTACACAACTCACTTGGATCGCACTCACCCACAAACACACTCACCTACACACTCACACACACACACACACACACACACTCACACACTCACACACACACACACACACACACACACACACACACTCACACACACACACACACACACACACACACACACACACACACACACACACACACACATGCCTCTGTAAGCTTGCCTGGCATGAGTGAGAGGGACAGGGCTTCACAGACCAGCTGTGGAACACAACCCTTTATCAGATAAGAGACTCTGAGGCTACTGCCTTGCCCAACCGGTACAGGGTCACTTAGCCACCAGGCAGCCAGGCATCGGAGCACATTTATGCTCATCAGTCAAACCATATCCAGCTAGTCTCTGAATTATGAGGATTGTTTATGATTATTAGTTAATGAAAGTCAACAGATTGATAGGGAACCTATATTGCAGGTGGTAAGGAGATGTGTCTCAGCTCCACATAACCTTAGCTCACCCCTCGGGTTACCTTACATGGTCTGTCTCACACGGCTTTGTCTCTGTTGTGGAGCCTTTCTTGACGTCACTCCCTTTCACAGACACAGAATGCCAATCTTGACGTCACTCCCTTTCACAGACACAGAATGCCAACTTCCTGTACACAGTTAACAATGGAGGAAGTGATCATTGGCAAACTTAAGCTATAGCATTACCTCACAAAAAGTAATAGCATCTCATGCTGATATTGTTTATTTCTTTTTGGTTTCTCCATCTCTCTCTCTCTTTCTTTCTCTCTCACACAAACACATACACAGTTGTGTATTGCAACTTTTTTTCTGAAACATTGTGTCATTGTGTGTTTATCTGTGTAATTGTGCGTCTTCTTGTATGTCAAAGCTGGCTTTCTAGTCCCTCTCACTTTGTGACATTGTGTTTCTGTACAAGGTCTACACACTGCTGAGTGAGGGGAGGTATTTGAGCGAATACATGGGGGGCATTAGGACCCTGGGCTTGCTCCAGTCTCCTGGCCCACCTCTCTCCTGCAGAAAGCAGTACAGGCACTGGCGCAGTGACGCCGTTTAGCCGAGCTCTCTCCCTCTCACTCTCACATACGGGGACACAGACTCCCACACACACACATGCATGCACACACACAAACACACACACGCACACACACAAGCTAGTCCCTCCTCTGCCTTCGGCGTGTGTGTCCCTATCTGGCTTCTGTGAATTGAAGAAACTGGTCGTCGGCATTCTGGAATATTTAGCTGGGCGTGCTGGAAACAGTGGTACTGGACATGATGGTGTGAGAGGAAAGAGAGGTGCACTAAGGGAGACAGAGAGAGGGAGAGACAGAGAGAGGGAGAGAGAGAGAGGGAGAGACAGAGAGAGAGAGAGAAGGAGGAGGGCAGACGCAGTCCATTAAGACGGCATCGCTGGGGGTGACAGAGGAGCAGCATGTCTCAGACCAAAAGATACACGTATAGCAGGGTAAGTGAGCTGACAGACACACACAGACACAGACACACACACACACACACAGACACAGACACACACACACACAAACACACACACACACACACACACACACACACATACACAGATACACACACAGATGTCTTACCTTAAGCACTATCAGGAGAGGATGAGTTGGCTGTATTGCTCTGTCACAGATGGCAGCAGATGAATTCACATCCTGTTGAGTGTGTGTGTCTGTGTCTGTGTGTGTATGTCTGTGTGTGTGCGTGTGTGTGTGTGTGTTGAGGTACAGTGCTCTGTTTTGGGGTACAGTGTATGTTGATAACAAAGCATGACTGTGTTTGTCCTGAGTCATAATGATGTCATTATGAAGTTGAGTCGTTCCCAGTAACTCACTCAACTAGTAATGTCTTACCTCCTGACTACTATTAACCTTTCACCTCTCTTAACCCACACAACATTCCCTGATATGCAGTATGGCTGTGTTTGTATATTTTTGTCTTAATATTAATGATGGAGCCAGCTGACCTTTATGGTAGTTAGAGTGACTTTAAAGGAATATGTATTTATAACTTGCTAAAGTTACGCAGGTTAATTCTGGACATGTATTTTTAATTTGTGAGTTACCGTAAACTTTAATCACTGTGGAGTCAGGGATGTCATTTGCTGTGGGTGTTTAGGACTTTGAGTTTGTATTGTTTGTTGTTATTGTATGTGTGTGCGTGTGTGCTTGCATGTCCGCCTTCTCGTCCTTGTCTCTGCCGTACAACTGTCATATATCTTTGCTGGATAGGATAATGTGTGAGTGTGTGAGGTTTGTTTGCTGATGGTGTGTGTGCAGGGTTCTGCTGAGATATGTGAGATGTCTGTGTGTGTGTGTGTGTTTCTGTGTGTTTCTGTATGTGCTACCTTTGTTGATATCTGAGTAACAGTAACAGTCAGTAACAGAGTTCAGGAAGGCATGAATTAATAAAACTCTCACTGTGTGTGTGTGTGTGCGCGCGTGCGTGTGTGTGTGTGCGTGTGTGTGTGTGCATGCGTGCGTGTGCGTGTGTGCACACGCGGATTTGTGTATGTGTGCTGAAGTTTGTGTTAATGTGATACTTCATCATTACCAATGACACATTTGCACCGTTCCTTTTTGATCTGAAAGGCATATCTGTATCACACACACACTCAGACAGACACAAATACACTAAAAAAGAGGAAGGCTATTTTTACCTCTGAAGAGAAGGAAATATTTCTATTGGATTTAGGATACACACACACACACACACACACACACGCGCGCGCTCATGCACACAATGCTATAGTGTCTAAGTAAGTGGTAAGTGCTCTAAGAGTTTAAAATCATTAAAATTCCTCAGTATAGCCTAATGACATAGCATGTGAGAATCCCTAACAGTCTGACTCTCTCTCTCTCTCTCTCTCTCTCTCTCTCTCTCTCTCTCTCTCTCTCTCTCTCTGTGTCTCTGCCCTTATCCACGCACGCACGCGCGCACACACACACACACGCATACACACACACGCACACACACACACGCACAAACACATTCATGTAATGTCACAAACATTCATGTAATTCTCACACAGCAAACATACACACTATCGTAGTAGTCGTAAGAATTTGTAATGCTGCTCCCCCCGACACACATAAATCCACACATACTGTACACACACATATGCGCATGCAAATGCATACACCCATATGTATGTGCACACACACACACACACACACACACTCATACTCAGTAGCATGTGAGTGGAGTGTTTATAACTGCCACCTAATCCCTCAGACAAAGCTTATTTCAGCGTGTGTATAGAGCCCATGATGCATGTTGTATTTCATGTGTGTACAGTATGTGTGTGTGTGTGTGTGGGTGTGTGTGTGTGTGACTGTGAGTGCATGAATAAGTCAGCCTAATCCTTCAGCATCAGTGACATGGTAGTGCACTTTATTTTCTGTTTAAAGGGGAACTATGCAGTTTTTTTTAGCTGAATCTACCTTAACTTAACAGCTTCGGAGTCATTGGAATGGTTATATGACTTTTTCTGGGTTGAATGGTGGTTGTCTTGCTCCCCCATAGCGTCTGTGAGCGTAAAAACCAGCCTTGCAACTTTGTACCGACGGGGCACCGGCCTCAAAGTCTCGCGGCCTTGCAATGTAACAAATTGCTTTACGCCACTACAAACATACACGCCTGGCACATACTACAAGATAGCGTTGGAGTTTCTCAGACTTTCATCGTCATGGCAGAGCTGGCGAAAAGAAGCAGAAAGCGAGTAAACCGTTGTCATAGGAACAGGGAAAGAGGAAACGGCAGACTGACCGAGCAAGGAGTGTCGTAAAAAATATATACTCTGAAGCTGTAGGGCGAGTTCTATACAGAAAACTGCAAGCAAAAAGCGAGAGAAAACAGCAAAGAAATTGCCATAACTGCATAGGGTCCCTTTAACAAGACATAATATGTGTACATATAACAAAATAATGTATTTCACCATTTGTTGTTAGTCAGTTTTAATGTTAGCTGAGTAATGTTTCAGGCAGTTCATGTTTTTGACAACCAGGATTCATAACCTTACATTTATTTTGCCTCCCACTATTTATCTAATTGACTGTCTCTCCCTCTCTCTCTCTCTTTCTGTCTGTTTCTCTCATTCTCTCTCTTTCATTTTTCTGATTCTCTCTCTACATCTTTCTCTCCATTCATCTCTCTTTCTCTCTACCTTTCTTTCCCTCTTTCTCGGTTTCTCTTTCATTCTCTCTATCTCTTTCATTCTCTCTGATTCTCTCTCTCTCTCCCACCCTCTCCATCTCTCTTTCATTCTCTCTTTCCCTCTCTCTCATTCTTTCCCTCTCATTCCCTCTCTATCTCTCTCTTCCTCTCTCTCTCCCTCCCTCTCTCCCCCCTCAGACCACCAGTAGTGGCAGCAGTAGGATGAGTTCAGACGGTGGTGGTCGTCCGGTGAAGGTGGGCTCGATGGTGGAGGTGATCGGGAAGGGTCACCGAGGCACCGTAGCCTACATCGGCACCACGCTCTTCGCCTCGGGCAAGTGGGTTGGGGTGATCCTGGACGAGCCCAAGGGCAAGAACGACGGCACTGTGCAGGGCAAGCGCTACTTCACGTGCCAGGAGAACCATGGCATATTTGTACGACAATCACAGGTAAGACGTAGCCTCTGTGTTGGGTTAACAGGCAGCATGGACACACACCCACACATCCACATCCCTCCCCTTACACATACACACACTCACATAAACACACATACACACACTGCTCATATACACAAGGGGGCAGCAAGAAATTGCTCAACCTCCAACATCCCATCCTCCACCATAGAATCTCAAATAGTCTCAGAACTCTGCCTATCATGTTTCAGGCCCTTTACACAGCCTTGCGTTTTCTGAATCGTTCAGCCTTCCCCTCCCCTCCCCACCATCACTACACCCATGCACATACACACAGAGACACACTCATACACATGTAAACTGACATACTTTTGCATACTGCCAAGTAGACATGGACGGATTATGAACTTTCAGGCCCCTGGGCCCAGATATATTAAGGGCCCCCCACTAATTGTCGCATATTTGGGGGTCCTCCCCCAGAAAATTTTTAATTAGTTTGAAGTGATTTCCTAGCCTGGCTAACGTCAGACCTCATCTCATTGAGATGGGGTCTGGGAACTAGACATTAATTTTCTCGTATTTGAAACGTGGTTTACGAATGCCCAGAGCCGTTTATTGGGCGCTGCGAATGTCTATCAAATGCGTCTGTACGTAGCTCATAACGGCTTCGGTATGTCGTCATCGTCTTGCTGCCCTCCCTCCGTTCTTTGATTGGTTCCTTCGTTGAGGTGAAAACGAAGTCCATAGAATCCAGGCTGCCTAGCAGCGTGAATAAAATTGCGCGCGTAAGGCAGCATGGGAAAACCCAGGCTAGTGATTTCCTGTATTCTGGTGCATTTTGGGGATGGCCAATACTAAATTCAATCAGATTCATAGCCTACATCCTGATTTGTTGATATTGAGGCAATGATTCCATGCAGTGGCTTGGGCTTCAGGGCCTGGGCCCGGTAGGCCCGTGCAGTAATCCATCCCTGCAAGTAGAGGCCACTTACCATGGGTGAGCAAACAGCAGGAGAGTCATCAGTTTTCAGGGCTGATGACTAACAACAGGGAAAGATCACCCCATAAGAGACATGCTCTTGTTTGTGACCATGACAAAATATGTCAAGGGCACAGGAAACAGAAATGGGTAGCCTACATGTCCTCCTCAGTAGCCCTAGAAAAATAACATAGCTCTTTCTCACAGATATTATAGGTCACTGTATATCTTCTAAGTGCTAACACTCAACATGCAAAACATGTTTCTGTTATGAAGCACACACTGATAGTTTTAGATATATTTTTGTGTTTGTGGAGTGACCAAACCAAAGAACAATACTGGGTGTGTTGAGGTTATCTAAAACAAATGGACTGTGTTATTATAATACACGTATTCAAAGCAACTCTAAGGAAGTACATGCAAACTCTTCCTTCAGTAGATGCAGGCTCTGGTTTACGGTGTCGATTTGGCCTAAACCATGTTTGACTACCAAAGCTAGGCGACCACGGGATGTTCTGCACGGGGTAGGCGATGCAGGTGATTATGTCACCTTACAGAGGCTCATTGTAGTTGCAATTTCTGTTTCCGGAAGAAGCTGCATTTCCTGGTTTGAGTTCCTTCTCAGCCCTGTTTCACTGGATGCCTGTGCATGGCTGTGGAAGGAATGAGACTGAAAAAAGGGAACTGTCCAGTCAGCAAGAAGAAGTCCCCCTCATCATTTACCTCAGTCGATTAGACATACCTCATTAACAGACCTGGCTATTTAACAGAGCTCTCAAAGAGGTAGGAGGAACTAGGAGGAGCTGAAATAAAAAATCACTAAGTGAATAGGTGGGGCATCGACATGGATAACATGTCTGTCTGACCTGTCTGAACTTCCCTCTCTGCTATGAGCCTATCACAAGACATTCACCATTAAGTGCCAAACAAATTCACAGGAAATATCATTATTACATACAGTACACAGTTAATAGGCACCTGAAGTGTATGGTCACATGTATCAGTAGTACTGATTGCAGCTATGATTAGTAAGTGAGTTCATACAAATTCTCTGTCTCCCACACAAAGTCTGTGTGTGTGTGTGTGTGTGTGTGTGTGTGTGTGTGTGTGTGTTTGTGTGTGTGTGAGGATTTGATTTGTCTTTAATATGTGAATTTTCTGCTTTCATCATCCGGTTAGGAAGTAAAATGGCCGCTGTGTGCTTAGAACTAAAAATAAAATGAAGTCCAAAATACGAGCCTCCTGCTGCTCTCTGCCTTTCTGCAGCTTCGGGCTGACGCCAACCGTAGAACGATTCACAGCTGATTTGTGCAGACGGCCTCATCTGAAGATTTGAAGAGGCTCGTTGAAGCGTGAAAAGAACCCTTTATTTAGATCCGTAGCACAAGAGTGTTTTCTTTTCTTTCTTTTTTTGTTTGTTGTTACTATTATTGTTGGTTTACCCAACATATTGCAATAATACAATTAATTATTATTTTTTAAAGCTTTATTAGTTCTGTATCCATGTAACCGTGAGCTCACCAGTTGTACACCTCTGTCACTTCGAAACCCACACATTAACAATTTAAATTTTCAACAATTTCAATTTAATTGTACTTATAGAGCGCCAAAACATTTCACATGTCTCATGACGCTTTACAGAGTGTTAGACAATCAGAGAAAAGAAAAGAAAAGAAGACCCATGGGTAATAGGGGCAAGGAAAAACTCCCTAGAATTGGAGATACATAGGAAGAAACCTCGAGCAGATCCACGACTCAAGGGCCTGACCCATCTGCCTAGGGTCAGATACAGGACAGTAAGGTCTGTATACATGACAAATGCATAAGTTAGTCAGGTGTAGAGAATAGGACATGGTGTTTAAAGCTACCTGAGGTGAAAGTTACAAGAGGTGGGGTGATTACATGTCCGGTATGATAATGCATTAATCCTAATTTAGTGTCAAAAAGTTCAAATAGTCCAGCGTAGGAGTGGAAAATGGAATTGTCCAGGGGATTAGGAGTTGTCATAGGGCATGTGGTGGGTCGGCAGTACGGGCCAGGAATCCGGGCAGAGTTGTCATAGGCAGGTGGTGGGTCGCTAGGCTGTACGGGCCAGGAATCCAGGTAGGGGGACAGTAATAGGCGATGATAGGGCAGTCATAGGGATAGGACTTCAGGTGAGATGAGGGCCAAACACACGGATGGCTGATGACTGGTGATGGTATACCTCACAAGTGATGTAAGGGGGAAGAAAGAGAGATGTAGAGTGGGTTAGTATTACTGAAAACATTAACAGAGATCTGTTGCTTTTCTCATGTGACAAACCGATAACTCTTCTGTCCACATTTCTGATGTATGTCTTTAATGAATATTCGTACCAGTTGTGTATTTGTTGTCCCGCTTTTGTAGTTAAAGTTCTGCCTCTAAGTCCCTATACCATGTATGATTCATGAAAAATAAATTAATTTGTTATAATTTATTCATGACTCCCTTTCCCCTGATGAGTCATCTAATATCATGCTTTCTAAGTGTGATCATAACCATCATGCAATCCACTGGCACAAGCTTTTAATTCTCTAAAATGTGTGCTAACTCTATAACCCCCTGAGGTGATACAGAGTAAGTCTTCTTCAATGGTGCAGTGGTTTCTCTATATGGAATGTTTTATGTGAGTGGGGTGTTTATAAGAGCTGTTTGTCCTGTTATGTTCTATTGCAGATTCAGTTGGTGGATGATGGAGAGAACACTACTTCACCTGAGACCCCTGAACCTGCTACATCTAAAGTGCCAAAAAGAGGTTTGTGATACCCACACACTCACCCACACACACACACACACACACACACACACCATTAGTATTCTCACCTGATAATGCTTTGTTTTTCTGCAGACATATTGGACAACTCGAAGTCGGCTAAACTGGTATGTATGAAACAAGTCAATGGAACGTTTACATGTTTGTATTGTCGGATGAAGTAAATTCTGAAGTGATTTCTCAGCTAGTCTAAAATTCATTAGAGAGTCATCTATTTTAAATACCTCTTTAGTTTTGGGTTAAAAAGGACTTATCTTACAAAGACTGGTGTGTGAATGTGGACTATATATGTCTTCTTACCCTTCCTGAAGAAGAAACTGAGGCTTGAATTTTGTTTATTGCAAATTGTGTGCTTTGCCTCTTGAAAGAAAGGGCAAGGTCAGATGGCCGTGACATGCAAAAGCACCTAGTCTTGTCTTCTCTCATAGTCCCTCACTCAGTTGCACGCTCACTCTTACACACACACACACTGTTTGAAGTTACTCCGAATGTTGACTTGGAAGGTGACTTGTGTTCAAGTTCATTTTGACTGCCTGGTAAAGACAGAGCTGTCCTTAAAATGTATGTTACAACCTAGATGCAACAGCATGACTCAGGGAAAAAGAGTATTGCAATATTAATGTCTACCACTAGATGGCAATATGTGCACATGTGAAATGAATTGTAATCCTACATTCACTTCCACAGTCAGTGAGTCCTGACTTGATGGCATGTTTAGTGTATTGTGGCATACCATGTATGTTTATATGTTCAGAGTTGTTCCATTAACCTCTTCCACACATACTGGATGATCTCACTCACACTCACACACAACCCATTACTGCTGGGGAAAGTTTCAAGTTATTAAATCGTCATGTCATCCCCTGTCTAACTGCCTGTGAGTGTGTATGTTTGTGTGTGAGTGACTGAGTGTGTGTGTGTGTGTGTGACAGAGAGTGTGAAAGGCTTTGCCTCTGTGTGTGTGTGTGTGTGTCTGTGTGTGTGTGTGTGTGTGTTAGTGATAACCTCTAACCCGTCACATCTCCTCTCCTCTGTGCAGCGAGGAGCCAAACCCAAGAAGGTGCTGCATGTTTCACCTGTGGTTACCATAGCAACTTGTCTCTGATTGGCCATGCTGCATGGCATTATAGCATCATTCATTGCCCGTGATCGCTGTGTGTGTCGACCCTTTATAGAGACTGTGTTTGTATGTATGTGTGTGTATGTATGTGTGTGTGTGTTTGTACATTTGAAGTCTGTGTGTGTGTTAGTTTATGTGTTGTCATTATGTAGTGGGTGTGTGTGTCAGTGTTTTTTCATGCTATGCCACTCAGTACAGAAGTGGTTGGCTGGCTTCTCATAGG
>NW_027468680.1:10597752-10632752 GCF_046254945.1 Alosa pseudoharengus
TCACAATTCCTGAAATGAGGAAGAAGATATAAAGTTAGTTTTAAACCATTTTAAGACCATGAGGGGATTTCTTTTTCATGAAAAAAAAACGACTATATACAGAGAACAGATTTAATAGTGTAATAAACTGCTGGACTCTGCCGTGCCGTTGTACAGAGATGACCAACCTATCTACATGTGTTGCTGTGGTAACGACATAGGCTATTATTCTAGTAAATTCCATCACCTCCTACACTCCGGATTGGTGTTGTTTTTGTGTATTGCATTTTGAGTGACTGCGGTCCAGACTTTCAAAAATCAATTTGTATACGGTCTGAATATGAGAGACGCATATGCTCTGTTATGGTTTGCTGTGTCCTGGTTTGTTGAGTCATGCCCGTGGGGTTTGTGTTCAGGTGTCAGAGACACTGTCTGAGTGCAGGAAGCAGTTGACCTGGGTGGTGGCCGTGCTACAGGAAGTAGCAGCAGCAGGCGCACAGCTGATTGGTCCCCTTAGCGAACAGGAAGGGCTCTCCGCTATCAAAGTGGAGGATATGGCCTTCAAAGCAGCAGAGCAGGTATGCAGACATATAAAGATTTACACGCACACAAACACACAAATACACAAAACATATGCAAGTACACACACACACACACACACACACACACACACACACACACACACACACACACACACACACACTATAATTAACTACCAGTGTAAAGAAACAACAAATATGCATCCTAAGCAGTACCTTCTCCAGCATGTAACATGTCTGCCTTTTCTGTGTGTGTGTGTGTGTGTGTGTGTGTGTGTGTGTGTGTGTGTCCGTGTCCGTGTGTCTGTACATCTGTATCTGTCTGACAGATCTATGGAAGTCAGGGAATAAACCCACATGAGTGTCTGCGCCAGTCATGCAGCGTTGTTATAGCAACCATGAACAAAATGGCCACGGCCATGCAGGAGGGAGAGTATGATGCTGAGAAACCACAGACTGGGGTAAGGAGAACACACACACACACACACACACACACACACACACACACACACACACACACACACACTAAGACCAAAGCTGTGTTGACTGTTCAGTGTTTTAGTCCTGCAAGTTAAAATATTAACGGCTTTATCATGACAAATGAATTTGGCCAATGAATTTGGCATATTCATGTTGATAACTTTATCTTTTAAGATCCAAGATATATTTTCAAGAATGATGCATTTGCAAGATACACATTTTTCCTCATCTGTGTCTTCTTTGTTATTATTTTTCTGGTGGTTCTGTTTGTCCCATGTCAGACACCACCCGTAGCTATACGTGCTGCCGCTCTGAGGGCGGAGTTTACTGATGCTGAGGGCCGTGGCCTGAAGCTGGAGGACAGAGAGACCGTCATTAAGGAGCTGAAGAAATCACTCAAGATCAAGGTAGACTCATAAGCACACACACACACACACACACACACACACACACACACACACACACACACACACACACACACACAGTATTAAAAAACAAGCTAACTGTAGTGTCTTCCATTTGAGTGTGATTGAGGCAAGTTACTGTGCTATTTAAGTGTGTATGAACAGTGTTTGTATGTACACGTGTGTGTGTGTGATTCTAGGGAGAAGAACTGAGCGAGGCGAGTGTTCGTCTTAGTCTGCTGGAGAAGAAGCTGGACAGCTCGTCTAAAGACGCGGACGAGCGCGTGGAGAAGATCCAGACTCAACTGGACGAGACACTCGCTGTGCTGAAAAAGAAAGAGAAGTAAGTGGAACTCCGTTGTCCTTACATGTGTGTGTGTGTGTGTGTGTGTGTGTGTGTGTGTGTGTGTGTGTGTATGTGTGTGTTTATTTAGTGTGTAATTTAGTCTTAGTCTGTGTCAAATGCCCTTTTTAGCCTTTGTCACATTTAGTCATTCAAATATCATTTTTGTTAGTCAAGTTTTAGTCGACTAAAAGACTGGTCATTTTAGCCTAGTTTTAGTGAAAAGATTTTTGTCTTTTTTTTAATAACAAATTATTTCTGATTACCATTTCAGTTAAATAGTGTTTCACACATCATATATACTGGGCTTCCCTTCAGTTGTAATTACTCATTCTGACTTTCTGTCAGTCAGTAGGCTACATTTACATGCACAGTTAAGTCGAGCTACAGTTATAGCTCAGCAAGGGGATTTGACTGGACCACTGTCATTATCTTCGTTTATTACATGACAAAGGAAAAACCCTTTTGTTGACCCAAGTACGAATGTCTTACTCCACTACTTTAGATGGCGATACTGTATGTGCCCAAACACCACACATTCCCCAAACTTTCCATATTAGCTTCATTAGTTTACTTGCTATCAAACTTTGCATCATTAGTGTAACTATTTAAATAGTTGACATTACTTGTCGAAAAATTTTCGTATGGACATTCTGGGGGATGTTAATTCATATATGTATGAGAGAAGGTGCAACTTATGATTATGTCACATTGTGGCATAAGGCTTAAATAGTTCGCCTGCTATCTCTGGCGTTCTTGCTCCATGTAGTTTCGTGTTGCAGCCACATGGTCGCAGCAACAGCACAAAGCCAAGCCTACAGGAAAGCTGCGCATGAACTCATTTGGAATATTTTGAAGGCGTAACAGCTGGATATTCTGTCTCCTCATTTTGTAGATGGAAATTAAGAAAGAATTTATCTTAGTTTTTGTTTCATGCAAAACATTTGAGTCTCGTCTTTTTTTGTCGACAGTAATGCATGTTAATATAGTCTTAGTCAGTGTTTCAGGACATTGATGCAGTCCGTCATCCTCTCATCTTATTAGTCATGGAAAAAAAAGGTTGTTGACGAACATATTTTTACATATATCTGACGAAATTAACACTATGTGTCTGTGTGTGTGTGTGTGTACCAATGGCTTTAGAAAAGGACTGTTTCCATTGTAATTGGTGTTTATAATATATGTCTCTAATGTAAAATGTGTGTTTGTGTGTGTGTGTGTGTGTGTGTGTTTGTTTTTTAGGGAGTTTGAAGAGACCATGGATGCTCTGCAGGCTGACATTGACCAGCTGGAGTCAGAAAAGGCGGAGCTAAAGCAGCGCATCAACAGCCAATCAAAGATGACCATCGAGGGGTTGAGAGGAAGTCCCAACTCTGGCATCGCCTCTATTGTCACTGGCATCACAGGAGGTGAGACGGGCTGTGTGTGTGTATGTGTGTGAGTTTATGTGAAGTTTCTGTAGGATTACTTGAGATTTAATTTTTGGAAATCATGACTCTGAATACAGTACATATCTCTGACAATCAATCTACAATGTGTTCTAACTCTGCCTCACTGTTTTATGCCCAAAACCCACAGAGGAACAGAAAGGTATTTTTTTGTTTAATGACTGTCTTTTCTCTTCATCATAGTTTACCACACGTTTATCACTTCATCATTACCTCTCTTTCTCTCTCTCTCTCTCTCTCTCTCTCTGTCTGTCTTCTGTTTGTTTCTCCTGTCTTGTCCTTGCATGCTGCTTTTCTCATACTCAGAGGCTGGAGTTGTCTATTCCCCGGGTAGGCTTTGAGGAGAGCTGCTCTGTCTCTCTCTCTCAGGAATCACTCTATCTGCATGTGTGTGTGTGTGTGTGTGTGTGTGTGTGTGTGTGCGTGTGTGTGTGTGTGTGTTGTGTCGTGTTTGTATTGTCTTTCAACTGCTTGTGGATGGTCTGAAGATTTAAACATTTCACTTTAGGGATGTTTTTCACTAGTTCTCCTTTCTTAATATGTGCGGTGGTTTAGTTGTTTATGTATGTTATTTGTGTGTTGGTACTCCAGGTTATTGCATGCTCCTGGGTGAGTGTGTGTGTGTGTGTGTATGTGTGTGTGTGTGTGTGCATGTGTGTGTGTATGTGTGTGTGTGTGTGTGTGTGTGTGTGTGTGTGTGTGTGTGTGTGTATGTATGTTTCCACATGTGTGTAATGTGTGTGTGTGTTTCTCTTTAGGTGTGTGTCCAGGCGTTGGAATGCAGGTGGTTGACTCTCCTCTGCTGATGCAGCAGATCGCCGCTCAGAGACTCAGTATTAAGCATCTAAAGAATGAGAACAACAGACTCAAGGTACTTTGACTATAAAACAAAAAGCAAAAATCAAACAATGCCAGGGGCGCACATTAAGCTGTGTCACAGCAAAGGCGTACATGAGTATCTATTAAATTATTATTACATTACATTTAGCAGACACTTCTGGACCAAAGTGACTTACATATGTCATTACAAGGGATCACATTGTCCCCGGAGCAACTTGGGGTTAAGTGCCTTGCTCAAGGGCACAATGGTGGAAGCCGGGAATTGAACCGACAACTTTCAGGCTACTGCACGCTACAGCCCAGCTCCTTAACCACTACACTACCACCCCCCAGTATCTAGATCTCAGCCAAAACATATTATTACAATTTGTTAACTAAACTTTTTCACATTTTTTTTCAAGATTGTATTCAGATAGTTGCATGATATCATCACGCTTGGTTCGATGGTGTTTTAAGCCCCCACCGTCGACTTCAAGGCAGCGCTGCAACCATGGACTTCAAGGCACCTAACCCTAATCCTAACCCTAACCTTAACCCTAACCCTAACCCTTGCCTAACTCTAGTGCCTTCCATGCAGCGCTGCCTGGAAGACGACGTTGCGGGCTTAAAACACCATAAAACGCCCGCTTCACAGTGACATTGGACATTTTCTCGTATTTTGCAGTAAATTGTAAGTAAAATCGGTGCCTGATGTGTGTGTGTGTGTGTGTGTGTGTGTGTGATCACAGGCGGAGAGGATGCGTGCCCAGCTTGCGGCGCTGCCCCCCCTGTGTGTGCCCCGTTTGCCAGCGCGGGGGGGCAGTGAGGTCCAGTCAGGGGCGCTCTACCGCAAGACCCAGCAGCTGCTGGAGACACTGCTGCAGATGAGCGCTAACGTCAGGGTGGTGGACATCACCGGCAAGTCACCAGGTAAGACAGTCACACACAAACACACACATGCACAGACAGACACACACACAAACACACACACACACACACACACACACACACATACACACACACACACACACACACACACACACACACATGCACAGACAGACACACACACAATCACACACATGCACACACATACACACACACACACACACACACACACACACACACACACACACTCTTAAATACATACTGTGTGGACAAGATACACTTGCTGATACACTTGCTGAATTGTTGTTGACATCTCTCTCTCTATATATCTCTCTCTCTCTCTCCATATGTGTGTGTAGTAAGCCCAGGTGCCCAGTTGTTAGAGCAGACAGCCAGACTACAGTCCTTGAGTGAAACTCTAGACCGTCTGAAGGTAAGTCATGTTATAATGTAGCAATGTAGGTTTGTAAGTCCAGATGCAGCCAAGTTCTGCATTTTGTACAATGCACCCTATTTATCTGGCCTTTTCTCATGCCCCCCCTCACCACCACGACCACCCCCCACCCCCCCACCCCTCTCTCTCTCTCAGGATGAGGTAGCTGAGCATGTGGTGACTCAGAAGCCTGGGGCGCGTGTCTCATCTGACTTTGCCACTTTCCCTTGCACCTCCTTCGTGAAGGTAATGTATGAGGAAGACTGATAGCCATATGACCTATCGCTGTCCGCCTACTATAGACCCTTCCAACTGCATAAACAAACGTTTAAGCATTTCAGATAACAACATTTAGCTACATTTTTGAAGAGCATTACACTAAAGTCTGATTTATTTTCATTTCACAAAGTATCTGCGTTGGTTTTGATATTTCAACTGGAAACCCTCTAGGACCAGATTGAAACTTAGACACCAATGATTGACATGGCACCTTCTGTTCTCTCTCTAGGCTAAGGAGGAGAGGAGAGGTGAGACTGTTCTGGTTGGTCGAGTGATGGTTCCGTGTACCCGAGGCCAGGAGACAGTGCACCGCCTTGTCCTATCACAGCCTGAGTTACACAGAGTGCACCGCCTACTTCTGACTTAGACCCACCCACTGCTTGGCCAAACACTCCTGCTTGTGCTTTCGACGAAAGGTTCTGCCCATTCCATGACAGGGTTGCCGATGCTGACCATCCGTCTGTCCATCATCCCAATGACAGGAAGTGACCTCACAAGAATTCTGTTTTCATAAAAGTAGACCTTTACCAGTTTAGTGCACATGACGTTGGCCTGAAAAATAACCAAACAAAATAACACAGACCTGAAGTGAGTTGCCTTCAATTACAAGCTCTGAGGGTTTTGTAGGGCTCTGTAGAATGTAAGGCTACATTTCTGGCCTCAGCAAAGGGCCCTGTTTGAGCCTACTGGTTTTTATATGGCATTGGTTGTAAATGTAAACACTTCTGGACATGTGAAATCTGGATTGTATCTGCATCTATAGAGAAATCCCAGGCCGTTCACAGCATCCATCATTTCAGTGATACCAACTGACATTACTGGTACATCATTCACAAGCACAAGGTCACCTTGTGAAAATGTCGTCATGGCTACACTGGCAACCCTTCTCTCCATCCAGCCGAGCTATTGCTAGTCATGGTTATGCTAAACTCCTCGCTGCATCTCCCTGCACCTGAATTCTCTGCATGTCATACTAACACCAATAGAGAGCAGTGGGGACTCAACTCACTCAACTGACAAGTATCATAACCTCCTGCCATAATTTGGTAGAGAAGTCCTGCTATCTTCATTTACTCTACAAACTAGCACAGCCAATTCGTCAAATAAGTTAATTGCCTTCATACAGACATACCCTTTAAGCATGAACACCTTAGACAAGGCACAATGGAGATATTTCTCAATGGAATGATTAGAAATGTAGTGGATGGTTTGCAATCCTGGCCAATCCCCTTATTCTCTTACTCATTCTGAACCTTCATTAAGCATGTTGCGAGCCAACACCACATTGTCCTAATTCAGCACACACGCACACACCAATGCGCACTCAATAGCACCGTCAAATGATCTCAACAGTACACAAGCACATAATTAGGCTATAATACAGAAAGGCAGCTTAGGCCAAAGGTGTGTTCCTCAATAACCTGCTGTGTGTGCTTTGTGTCTGTGCCGTTGCTGGTTGTGTGTTTTAGTTACAGCTCAAGTGCCATAGATTCCTTATTGGTTCACCAGTTCTTACAAATGGAACAACACAAGAACAAAATGAAATGCACAACATGCAAAAAAAAGGAGAGGGTCTTAAAGGGGTTCTGGAATGGAACTCAGAATGGTTCTAGAACTGGGTGACATTTCAAGGCCTGAGCTTGGCTCCCCAGAGATACTGCTGGGTTTGAGCACAATGCAGAGGTTAAACGGCTAGGGTCAGGAAGTTAGTATTTCATGTACATCTTTTCTCCAATTAGCTAATCAACACAACAGTGACGAGGTAGAGCTAATGATTAAGGTCTTCTGCTAGCTAGCTGTATAACTGGAGCAAATGCTTAAGCAGGTCTTGCTTTCTGACCCTCCTGGAATTCACCTCTGTATTGATGGATGTATACTGAAATGGATGTAGTTGTATCCCTCCCACTTGACGCTTTGCTATGACAACTGCTGTCAACAGAGCCTGGTGTACCAAGTGCCACAGAAAAAAAAAGGCTTCAAGTTTGCAGATTTTTCTGTCATTCTGATTCTGCAACTGAGATTGTCATTGAAAAGTCTGCCCCCTTTTGGCCAGTGGTCAGTTGACAGCAGTGGTCAATGGTGTGCCTTTTGTCGTTATCGGTTGATTCAAGCGCATAGTGAGTGTTTCCTCTGTGGCATAATCTGTTACGTAACTAAGGATGTCATTCCTAAACTTAGAACATATCGTGGGATATGCTTTACTCCTCACCCTTTTGGAAGTGAGGTGATCTGCTGTTCAGAGTGTGTTCCCCTGCTACGGAACAGAACAAAGCCTCATGTGTCTCTGTTGGAGATGTTTATTTGAACAAGTCTTATGTGTAGTAAGTTGGACTGTGTAGTCCCCGAGATGTGTATTTATTGTGTACTTACAGAGTTGCTTATGAAAGTGTTAATGTTGAGAAAGTGCTTTACCTGGTCTATCAACAAGTACTCTGCAGAACTGATTATATAACAATAAATGTAGTACAAACACTGGGAAGCCTCTTGTTCATTTCATTCACGAACACACACTGATGTCGTTTGCTGACTGCATGAATGTGTTTGTGTGTCTAACTTGCATAAGAAATGTCTGAGTATCAGTGTAACTCTGCATTGTCCAGAATGTGTCATGTGTTTCATTCACGAACACACACTGGTGTCGTTTGTCAACTGCACGAATAAGGGTCCAATAGTTATAACATCTCACATTGCAAAGTGCTCAAATGTAGGTCCAGCAGTTACATTTCTTCTACTACTAGAACTTCCTTTTCAGGGACTTGCAAGGATATGCTTGTGTAGGTGTCCAAATGGCTAGCTTTTTAGACACTGTAGCACAAGTGCTTGACACACCCAACACCTGCATAGAATTTATAAGAGAGCTGTAGGGTGCAGAAATAATAATATTTTAGAAATAATCACACAGGTATAACAACATATTTGCAGATAATTTAATTATCTTTATTTTATTGCAAATTTTCTCTGGGCATACACAATAATAACAACAGCTTCACATCAAAAGTTTTAATTTGAATGTCAGAGGCATTTGCACAAAATCAGTGTAGTGCAAAAATAAGGTGTTTGTGTGTGTGCGGCATGGTTAGCTGGTTATCCCCACCCTGTGTGTGTGTGTGTGTGTGGGTGTGTGTCTAACTTGCATAAGAAATGTTTGAGTATCAGTTAGGGCTTTCAGACATACGTGTAAGACCGGAGGTTCTGCGGATGTTATACGGTTGGGCCGTTGGGTGTAACTCTGCATTGTCCAGAATGTGTCATGTGCCTATGTTGTACATGTGTGTGTGTGTGTGTAGCATGTCATGTTGTTCTTGTGTATGTTAATTGAGGTTTGTTGGCGTATGTGTATGTGTGCGCATGCGTGTTGGTGTTCAAACACTTTGCATAAACAGGGGGACATCTTTGTTTTGTATGTATGTGTGTGTGTGTCTGTGTGCGCACATTTGGGTCCTTAGATAAGGTCTGAATGTATACATATAAATGTAAAGTGAATCACTGTCCAAACATTCACTCTGCAAGGAGATGTTTGTGTTCGTCGTGTGTGTGTGTGTGTGTGTGTGTGTGCTCATACTGCGCATGTGTATTTGGAGTATCCCTGTTCACTCTGGGGGTTGAGGCTCCGAGCTGCCACCACTGCGCGAGTGCATCTGGCTGTTGCCGGAGCTCAGTAACCCTGCGTCGCCTTCGGGGGGCGCCCTGTGGTACATGCTGTGCAGTCTCTGTGCCAGCATGTCGGCCTCCTCCGAGCCCTCGCAGCACCGCTGCCACGCCTGCGGGATGGCCTCGATCCCGTAGTGCGCCCCGGCGATGGCGCCCGCCATGCACGCAATGGTGTCCGTGTCGCCTCCCAGGGCCAGGCTGTAGGCCAGTGTCCTCTCCAGGCCACCATACTTCTCGGGGAGGCCCTCGCGGGGCTCCAGGCAGTGAAGCACGCAGAAGATGGCCGTGGGGACAGAGTGGAGGGCAGCAATACCGTTTCCTGACCACAGAGATGGAAGAGGGACCGGTCAGAGGTTTACTTACAATCTATTGACACATTACTGTGACATTAACGGCTGCTGTAGCATATAGATAATCTGACAGGGGGCTATACATGATACTAATATATAAAAAAATGACTTAATCTCTTGATTTGACTACTACTTGGCAACTGGAGCAGTCCCCAACAGGCAAACCATTATCAGGCCAAAGAATATCATGCCCTCATATCTTGTCCCTTTTATAAGGAAATCAATTTGCCTTTAAATTTCTTTAAAATGAACAGTCTGGACAGTCTCTTCTCACACCTACTATACGTGTGTTGTTGAGGAAGTGGATTTGGCATAAGGCTGTGCATTATGACTAATATAGCACTGGCATAATCTCACCAGAGCCATAATCCCACCACCCAGATATGATGCTGGATTAACCCTTGATTTGGCCTTCACTCTGCCGCTTTACTGACCGAGTTCAGAGATGACCTCCTCGATGCTGACTTTGTTCCTCTCCATTAACTCTTTCACCCGATGCAAACGAGCACAAAATGGAAACTCCGATTCATTCAGCCTGAAACAAGACACATTCATGACAACACTTACATTCATGACCTTCACCAAAAGCCTAATCAGAATTTACTCTACGAATCCATCTTAATTCAGGTATATTTTGAGTAGAACAGTTGATTATAGTGTTTTTTATTATATCTGCAATATGGTTTAGCTACCCCTCACACATACAGTACAAGTGGGGCAGCCGTGGCCTACTGGTTAGCGCTTCGGACCCCGACCAGTAGGCACGTCTGAAGTGCCCTTGAGCAAGGCACCTAACCCCTCACTGCTCCCCGAGCGCCGCTGTTGTTGCAGGCAGCTCACTGCGCCGGGATTAGTGTGTGCTTCACTTCACTGTGTGCTGAGTGTGATTGGGATAAATGCAGGGATCAAAAGAGTATATATACTTATAATCAACACTTTTGGAAAGATCACAGGTCAAGGTCCCTTGAGTGTAACTGCACAAAACCGTAGATCCTCACACTCTGGCGTCGCTGCGGGTCGACTCATCCTTCTCCAGCTCCTCCATCTCAGTGATGAGTGTGTTGAGGAAGTCCTGGGGGAGTGCTAGCGCCCCCTGCAGGGACAGGTGCACAGCCAGAGCCTGGAGGATGGCTCCGTTGTACCCCAGAGAGCAGGAGTGAGTCAGCATGGCCCCTAGACGAGCATACTGCCACGGCAGCACAGACAGGAGACAACAGACAACAGAGGGAGGAGGAGGAGGAGGAGGTGGTGGTTAAGGTTAAGATGTTTCAAGAAGGTTAAGATGTTTCAGTCAATTGAAAAGAAAGGGTTCTGTGTTAGGCATCACTTTTGCTTTTTCTTGTGGATTTTTTATTTGCTTTATTTTGTCTGAGATTAGAGACAGTTGAGAGTGATATTACACAGATAGACACAGTGTAGCTTTGGTTCGATGCTTGATTTTAGAATATGAGAGACATAAACATACATTTAGCTGATAATGAAAATAAAAACAGAATAACTGTGGGGTGTACTACGAATCTCGATTAGTGGGTTAGCGAGGTATGTTGCGCTCAAAGCCAGGCTATGCTGTGACACGAAAGTGGATCTGTTTTAGTGTCGCTATATCACCATGGTATCTTATGCTGTCAACCAAACCTGGTCGGGAGGAGGTTATGTGCTAAGTTATAGCTCAAATGGTGTAATCTACCGCACACTGACCAATCAATTGTCTTAAAAACGAAGTTCTCACGTGTAGGATTCTGTCATATATCTTACAGATGGAGCTCCGCCTCTACCAACATTTTTGATCTCAAATGCGCTTTAATAGTGCTGTGCGTGCAAATATCACACTATGGACGTGCATACCATACAACAACTGATGACAATTGCTTTATTTGATGTTATAGGTTAGACACAAAAAATGACCGCAGTGTAGATTAAGCTATCGTTCATGAATGCGGAAGTAATTGTTTTTAAATAGAGGCGGTCTTGTGCGTCTCCACGTTACACGATTGGCCAAAGTCATCCCAACACCGAGAACACGCACAGATCTGAGCTGAAAGCCTAGTTTGACAAATATAACTGCAATCATAGTATCACTTAACGTATACCCCTGAGTCAAGGCTTTGTCAAGCCTCGATATGTCTACATAGCCTAGATATGTCTAACGTGCTTCGTAGTATACCCCACTGGTCACCCAAAACAGTTCTCCCTGAGAACTGAAACTTCGACTAACATGAAGTATGCTCTAATATTACAGATGGTAATAAATATTAAGCATGCATTTAATGTAGCTTTATTTGTGCATGCTAAAAGGTGTTATAGGTCAGTTCGCCAGGACTAAAAACCTAAACCTAATCCTGGATTTAGATACATAGAGCACAACAAAAATAAAGCAGTCACGATTCAGGTTTATGTACAATATTTGTATTTTCTCCCCTAAGGATGCCAACCTTTTCTAAAATGTAATTTTGGAGACTAGGTTTAAAAAAGAAATATCAAATGAATAACAAAAAACAGGTAAAGGGCTAGGGTGAACTGTGTCATATCACTACAGCCTTTGTTTTGTCTAATATGTGTGTGTGTGTGTGTGTGTGTGTGTCTCACCCTCTTGATGTCTACTCGCTCTCGGAAGGCGAGGGCAAAGGGTGCTGCCCTCATGGCGCCCCCATTGCCGAAGGATCCACGTCCCCCAAACTGAGCGCGTGCAGGCTGGAAGACGTCGCTGAGTTGCGGAGACGCCAGCTTCTTGAGGACCTGTATGACGCCGGCGCCATAGCCCCGGCCAGGAGCCAAGTTGTACTCCTTAGCAAACCTGGAACAGAGGTTTACAGAAAGAGGAGGTTGCTTGACATGTACACACATACTTATATTCTACACATAGGTTACACACACAAACACAAGATTTACTTCCAATACACCCAATGAGCAATCATAAACAATAGTGTAACTGTGTAAGGATTGACAAGAAACACAGCTTTTGCATTAGAAAAAAACAATGGAACATCTATACATTCTATAATTGTGTTTTGTATGAAGGGTATTTTAAGAAGGCTATTTTAAATTGTTAACTGAACTGAATTGACACGTACAAATAAAACCCCGCCAACTTAAGTCAGCCTGTGATAAAAGAGTTGGTAAGGAACTGGTATGCCCACACTGCTGCTGTTGAAAAGGTGCCATGTTGGACATACGTAGTATAGTAGGCCTACAGATAAACTTCACGTCTGTGATTGACTTAGGCTTACTCGTGCCGAGTTCTGACTGATATTTCCATCAGATTTACGTATGGGCTACTATAAATCAAACAGTGATTGTGTTTTACCTTCTGGCCATATCCTGCTCATCAAACCCTGCCCTGGTCAGCAGGGAATGAGCCACGCAGCGAGTCATCGCAGTGTCATCACTGTACTGCAATATGCCTGTAAACAGCAGAATTCAACCCAAACAACGTTACTCAAGAGGGTAGGCTACCACAAAACGCAACGTCTGCTGAAGTGTGTTTTGTCGTTAACATCAGTGATTATTTTATCAGGATTATGATTTTGAGTAGGCCTATTTGCACTTGTTAGTTCGATCTACACATTGTAAGAAAAAAACAGGAGATTAAATCGTAATCTTTTTTCATAGTGAAAGGGAGCTCTCAGGCGTACCCTAGCCTACATAACAGTACGCCGTATATTGACTAATTTCCCATACATAGCCTACAAAAACAATTGAGCGTTGCTCCAAAATACTGTTTCCATGAACAACTCACAATCGCCACGAGTTTCGTCCTCCAAACCTTCCAGATGCTGCAGAACTCGATCCAAAGGTACCTCTTCAGTCCCTTCGAACTCTCCGCCGATGCAGTCTCCCAGAACTGCACCGACCAGGGCACCGCGAAATCGGCATAAAGAAGCAGGACCCCCTGCGGCTGTAACCAGGCGCGCCGCTGCGGTCATTGTTCACTTACAACGAACGAACACTGATCTGTATTTTCATACAGTAATCGGTTTCAGATATTATTGTGGTAGCTAGTGCACAATCGACACAATCAACTGACATTTGTGAATCTCTTCCTGTTCAAATTGTGTTGTCACTGTTTGACCCTGTGTCGCTACCACAATGACTAGAATGTAGTGGCAACAAAAAAGTAGTGCTAAAAAGTACCTGCAATGAATGACTTTGAACGAATGGTGAACAACTATTTGGTTTATAAAGGTTATTCACTAAAACCATCTCCTGAACTATGCCTTGTAAAAAAAAGGTCTTAGTAGATCTACGATGCATAATTGTGGATTTGCATAAAGCCGGAAAGGGTTACAGTAGCCTAATGCATCTTTTCTGTAGGCCAAGATGCTGACTGCACACAAAAAAACCTTAACAAACAAAACTTAACTTAACAAAAAAGCTGAACTATGCTTGCCTAACGATGCTGATCTATGCTTGTGTAATACACAGTTGTACATTTTTATAGCCAGATGAATAGTGCTTGCCATGGGGACCAGTTTTGTCTGGCCGCTGCTATTCTTAGGTGTACGGTTTACATAGACTCAGTCACCTCATTCAAAGCCCAAAGCAGAGCACATTTTTCATGACCAATTAGCATTGAAAAACATTTAGGTTCACATACATTTTCTTGCCCATGCATGTTGATTAGGAAATAAAAAAATACCAGTGAGAGAGCACAGCATATTTAGTCCAACTATGAACCACTTTTGAGCTGACACACACACACACACACTGCCGCGCGCGCTTCAAGTACCTGGCAACTACGTCGGGTAGGACGGCCCCGAACAGCCCAGTAGAGATGTGCTTCCTATAACAACTGAAGTGGTCTTCCACAGCTTTATCATTAGTCAATGAATATCTTCATAAGAATCTGGTTCAGAACAGTCACAAAAGGAGAGGAACAGATTGAAGCCAACAGTAGGCTATATGGGCACTACTCCCCTTCAAGCTCCCCTGCCCTCCCTTCAGGACTACCTCCACAAGAACCAGGAGTTGGGCAGAGAAAAAAAAACAAAAAACACTGAGGATCCCTCACGCCCTGGACACAACAGAACCTTGTAAACGTCACAAGAAACAGGAACAGCAGATGAATGAATAGCTGGCAATATCCATCTACCATACACTGTAGCCTGCAACCTGCTCCATTTCGGAATAGCATACAGTAGGCTACATTCTTAGGCCTATGCTACATTACTGTTGCTTGTATGGTCACATTGCACTTAATGTAAGTTGTTGTCTTGTAAACAGTAGGCTATGTGTATGATATGTATTCAATAGATCTGTATATTGTTTATATATCTTTAATATAATATTTAATTATATCATTATTACAGTGCATGAAAATGCACTGTACTGTTCTTCCTAGGCAACTTCTTCTTCTTCTTCTTCTTCTTCTTCTTCTTCTTATTCCGCTTACCACTTTTTCTAGACGCAATTTCTCTTGAACAGTTTAACTTAGAAACTTCATTCAAACTTTGTAACGTAGGTCTTCAAACAGATCGGGTTGCTATGTCTTTTCAACTTTGAAACTTTTATACTTTTTAAACTATTAAAGAAAAACTTTTTAAAATTCCCCATAGACTTAACATTGCCTATTATGACATCATAATACGGCCATTAAGCAATTAGAATCCTATGGCAGGTGTTCAGGCCACCTGCAGCCTCAGGCTTTAAGCATACAATCTGGGTCAATTAAGACTACACATCCTATTCAACTGTTTCCTCTGCCCAAAACTGTTTCAAAATAAAAGTCCTCACTACAATAATCCACTGTTAAACAATGTAACCCATTAAACTACTGAACTTTTTACATTCAACTTTTAAACGGTCTACTTTTAAACGATCATTAAACTATCTATCTATTAAACTAGCTGTCTATCAACAACTTTTAAACTATCTACATTCAACTTTTAAACTATATACATTCACTAGCTGTCTATCAACAACTTTTAACTTGTCATCAACTATGTCAACACTTTATCAACTATGACTCCTACCCACTGTAGCTAGTTAGCATGGTTAGCAAAGTTAGCATGTTAACATTGCTAACATTGTTAGCATTTTTAACAAAACTGCTAAAAATGATTAGCTAGGTTAGCTAAGTAACATGGTTAACATAATTAGCATGCTAGCATGTTAGCATGCTAGTTAACATAACTGCTAAAAATGATTAGCTAAGTTAACTAAGTAACATGGTTAACATAGTTAGCATGCTAGCATGTTAACATGCTACCCAGACAGCACACATACGTCTGCCCGATGTCGGTTTCAGATCAGCATGGAATCCTCCCATATAATAATGTCGCAGGGGTATCGGCCTGAAGTCGCTTCCCTGTATGTTGGCTTTTGATCGTTCCTACTACCCAAAGCAGATCCCGCTATCTGTTTTTTTTACCCCAGCTTCCATGTATGTTGGCTTTTGATCGTTCCTACTACCCAAAGCAGATCCCGCTATGTTTTTTTTTACCCCAGCTTCCATGTATGTTGGCTTTTGATCGTTCCTACTATCCAACGCAGATCCCGCTCTATCTGTTCTTTTTTTTTGCGTGTGTAGCAGGCAGCCAGGGACGTCAGATCAGCCTCCTGGAGCAGCGATTTTCAGGTTGGTAAATTCACTCATGTAAATTGTCAGAAAATAGGCATTGTGTCAATTGTATGACTGTTTATATATTTGCTTGCTAGGATAAGCCATAACTTGGTGTGCATTACTTTATAAAGAGCTGTTTTGGGGTAATTACAACTTCGTTGTGAACTAATTCACGTTAGCTAGTTGAGCTAACACTGGAAAATATGTTAAACCTAGCTAGCGGCTATGACGAAATGTTAACACTACAGCATCCATGATTACCGGTACAAGGACAGCAATATGCTTGGGTGTAAGAATAGCAAGTTATTCTTTGACCGTGAGACTTCACCCAGGCTGTCGTTTTTGTATGGAGAGGAGTGGGAGCTAGGCTAACATTACTGGCTTGGCTGAGCTAACCTGCTGGTCGTGTCATCATAACGCCTTTGCACAGAGGAAATGCACAGATGCATCAGCCGAAGTTCCCAAAGCAAATGTAGGCTACGTTTCAGTCCCAACTTTCTCTAGTCACTTCCAGAGTTGGTGTTTTGGCCGGCGTTAGCGCGCTAGCCAAGTAACGGCATTAGCTCGCCTCTGCTTGATTGAAATATCAGCTGAGGTAATGCTAATGGGTTTGAAATCTATTTCTCCGAGCTCGGTAGTGGTTCTCTGCATCTATGAAAATGCATTAACAGCAATCGGTAAGGGTAGACATTAAAGATGAAAGTGTTGCAGTGAATTAATTGTTGTTTTTGTCTCTTGCAGGAGAAGAACCTGATTTTTGGGGGAACATTTTCTAACAGCATTTTTTCATCATTCAGACTTTTTTAAACATTCAATAAAATGAATTGAAAATATTTCTGGCATCTTTCTTGTGTCTTTATAGATCTAATAATGTATAGCCTAGTGTAAAATGTGCAATCTCAAGTTCCGACCTAAATAAATAAAGGTCGTATAAGCCAGGGGTGGGCAGCTTTGATGAGTCGTTGAAACATTGGCTCATTGTCGTTTTCGATTATTTGCCGACATCCCGGCGATGTCTTGCCAATGAGCAAACGATGAGTCGTTGAAACATTGGCTCATTGTCGTTTTCGATGATTTGCCGACATCTCGGCGATGTCTTGCCAATGAGCAAACGCTTCCTATGCGATGTCTTCTAGACTATAACGGCATTTATCGGCCCGACATCGGTAAGATTTATGTGTGCCGTCTGGGTAGTTAACATTTTTAACAAAACTGCTAACATGTTAACATGCTAGTTAGCATAGTTAGCATAACTGCTAAAAATGATTAGCTAAGTTAGCTAAGTCACATGGTTTATATAGTTAGCATGTTAACATTGCTAGCATAGTTAGCATGTTTAACAAAACTGCTAGAAAATGTTAGTTAAGTTAGCTAAGTAGCATGGTTAACATGTTAACATTGCTAGCACTGCTATAAAACATTAGCTAAGTAGCATGGTTAGCAGAATTAAAAATCTTAGCATAACTGCTAGCAAACATTAGAGCCATTCCAACTTTCAGTTATCTTCAAATATCTACCTATACACAGCCATTAAACTATTTGAATATCAACATTCATTAAACTGCTAGAAAACATTAGCTAAGTAACATGGTTAGCAGGTTAGCATTGCTAGCACTGCTATAAAACATTAGCTAAGTAGCATGGTAAGCATAGTTAAAAATCTTAGCATAACTGCTAGCAAACATTAGAGCCATTCCAACTTTCAGTTATCGTCAAATATCTACCTATACACAGCCATTAAACTATTTGAATATCAACATTCATTCAACTTCCAGTCTGTCAACAACTTTTCAACTATTTACCTTCAACTTTTAAACGGTCTACTTTTAAACTATCATTAAACTATCTATTAAACTAGCTGTCTATCAACAACTTTTAAACTATCTACTGTCTATCAACAACTTTTAAACTATCTACATTCAGCTTTTAAACAGTCTACTTTTAAACTATCAACTTTTATTAAGCTATGCAACCACCATGTCTATCCTAGCATCACCGTAGTAACCATCTCTGTATTATCCGTTTTAACTATACATGATATTTTACATCACAACTTTAGCATTTTCATGCACTGGTAATTCCTTGGAATTGCATTTCTAGTTTTTTCTTGAATTTCCCCTGGGGATCAAGTATAAAATATCAATAAAGTATCTAATATAGTATACATTGTATATTGTAGTCTGGTTATTCTTTTGTCTATAGGCTACTGCCAGAGTGACATAATAACCACATTCCTTGTATGCAAACTCTTAGACATCTGATTCTGCAGTCGTTAAAATGACATTACTGTCGGCTATTCAATATTTAATAGGCTATGTAACATCTTATCATATGATGACAATGTTCCGTTGTTTACCTCCTAGACGCCAGATGGCAGTACAACACTGGGCCGTTACCGTATCAGGAATCAGAGAAAGAATGAGGGAACCCTGTCTCCGCTGTGTTCGCGCGGGGACGTCTGTTGTGGACCATGGATATGGAAAGGCCCCGCGATTCTCTCCGCGAAACATGCATGATATAGGCCTTTAAAGTGATCGAAACGGGTTTCCACTTATTGCAGGGCCACAACATATAGATCGATTCTACAGTTTCCTTATTAAGTGAGGTACAAAAATAATTGTATTGTTGTTCCTAGCAAGTTAGCTAACACATTTCCAGCTAACGTTACAGTGCAACCAGGGGTGCGCGTCAGCATCCTTGGATCATTTCAGTAAAAGTGGATTTGGATAAATGCATTCAATGAACGTTCTCTTACAATCAAGACGCTTCTTAGTGGTCGTTATACTTTGTTGAGCGGTACGAGTCGGTCACCTGCACTGTAAACATGGCGGATTCCGACAAAGATGAGGTGAGCGTCTCTCCACGGTTAACATTAACCTTTTCTTCCACACTGTAGGCTTCCACGATAATGACTATGGTTACCCTTAATGGCTACTATGTATGGAGAGGATCTCTGCTCATATTGCTCATTAGACAGGGCGTGCGATCATAGGTTTCTGGTCTATCATACAGTATCTCACAAAACTGAGTACACCACTCACATTTTTGTAAATATTTTATTATATATTTTCATGAGACAACACTGAAGAAATGACACTTTGCTACAATTTAAAGTAGTCAGTGTACAGCTTGTATAAAAGTTCTCCTCAAAATAACTCACACACAGCCATTAATGTCTAAACCGCTGGCAACAAAAGTGACTACACCCCTAAGTGAAAATGTCCAAATTGGGCCCAATTAGCCATTTTTCCTCCCTGGTGTCATGTGACTTGTTAGTGTTACAAGATCTCAGATATGAATGGGGAGCAGGTGTGTTAAAATTGATGTTATCGCTCTCACACTGGTCACTGGAAGTTAAACATGGCACCTCATGGCAAATAACTCTGAGGATCTTAAAAAAAGAAATAGTTGCTCTATATAAAGATGGCCTAGGATATAAGATATATAATTGGCAACACCCTGAAACTGAGCTGCAGCACAGTGGCCACTCTGAACCGGCCTCGCCATGGTCGACCAAAGAAGGTCAGCTCAGAATCATATCCAGAGGTTGTCTTTGGAAAATAGATGTACGACGAGTGCTGCCAGCTTTGCTGCAGAGATTGAAGGGGTCGGGGGGGGGTCAGCATATGCGTACTGTACATGTATTGTTTGTATTCCAGTGACCATTTCCCTCTCCACAGAATGTTAAGTAATTCTGCATAGCTCATGGTTCCCTGTCTTTACAGAATGGAGACTTTGTAGCACAAGCATTTACCGAAAACTCACCACCATCACCGGTCTCTGCAGGTACATCCAGACTTCTTTCACTGTCTCATTGTTCAATGTTCATATACTCACATGTATAATCCACAATTATGGACTCGTGTGTCTATTTAGGAAAATTACTTTTCTTCAAAGAAACAAAATATTTGTAGAGTACATGCATATTAAAGCTTTCATGTGAAAGCAATAATGTATCTGATTTATAATCAAAAATATTATTCAATATGTCCAGGTGTCACAGTTGAGGTTTAGGCTACTTTCTCTTTGCTGAGTTTTGAGTGTATACAAACCAGTGCAAGAACAGGATTTTGGGGTTTGTGACAGGTGAGGATGTGCACATGGCGTCAGACGACGGGGAGGGTGACGGAGAGACGGCCGGACCCTCCGCCCTCGCAGAGTGGAGCGAGGAAGAGACGACGCAGGGTGCGAGCGGAGGCATGGCGGGGGAGGATGGGGATGAACTGGACGGCGTCCCCGTGTTCGGGGTGGACCAGGACCCGTGGGACTTGGACGTGCCGTCGCTGGGCGAGCCGTACCCCGACACCTCCAACACAGGGTCCGACTCGCGGATGATTGGGCTGGGGGAAGAGCCGGAGCAGCAGAAGCAGCGCGGGCTGGACGAGGGGTCCGAAGTGGACAGCCACACAGAGCAAGGAGCACCCGTCGTAGGGGAAGATGGAGGTGAGGAATGAAGCTGGCAGTTCAACTCGCAAAAAAAACAAAAAACTAGACTGGCTAGCATCAGACCAATTATCAGTGAAGGTTTTAAATGTTTAATCATTTCCAGTGGTTGTTTCTTCAGTCGTTTAATACTGACATGATCAGCCAAGCCATTGGTTGAGCACAAAACTGCCTCAACGGTGCTCCTATATGGTGGTCATTGTATAAAGTCCCACAAGCGCTTGTGATCGGTTCCTTTGACTGGGGATGAAACCAGTTGCAATGGGAGAGAAACCAGACGGATCTGCCAGAGCACATTCAAAGAGCTTGCAGGTTCACCTGGCTGCCAGGCTTACAAAAAAACAGTTTTGACAGTGTTGTGATAAAACCACATCCAAGAAAGCTGCTGTTGACCACAAAGTTTAATTCACAAGTACCTCAAAAGGGACACAGCCTGACAAAATCTAGCCAAGTACCACTGAGCAGTAGAGTGTATCAAGGTATCTGCAGATAACCGGTTACCCATGAGAAGGTGCGCACGATCGGACCTCGGAGTTGTGATGCTCTGTCTTTAATGCTATAAGTGGGGTTCAGGGGCCTCCAAGTCCAATCAGAAATCGGGGTTAGTCCCCTTCACAGGCGATTGACATGTTGACAAACCAATCAGAGCCCTTGTCAGAAAGCCAATTTATCATATTGGTGTAAATTCCTGCTATTTTTTTACCATAAAAATAATGTATGGCAAAAGTTGGTCTCAAGGTCACGGTTTTGTTGATTAATGTTACTTGGCTGTGTGGGTTTGGGGTTTGACACTTTCCCAGAGGGGTATTTCACAAAACCTAGATAAGGGATTAAGCTGGGATTGAATTTAGTCTTGACTTGGTTTCACAAAAGAGATAGCACATAAGTTACCATGGGGATTTATTCTCTGCACCTAGCCTGGTCCCAACCAGGCTAACAGCCAAGCTAAGTTAATTCTAATGGTAATTATGTTGTCTTATTGGTTCAGCTAGCTGTCATTCAAATCAGACCTCCGTGCTAATTTTTAAGGAGCTTTAGTCCATTTATATACTATTTGCTAAATATATTTGCTCACAAAACAAAACAGATTGTCGGCCTACTACTATATGGTTATTATTTTAATTGTGATAGCCTTAGAATTGTTAACATAGGCCTAGGTACTCGTTGTTTGCTTCTTTTGTTGATAGATGTTTGAATAGCCTACTGTAGGTGATTGGAAGTGAAGGGGCACGTTTTCGAAGGTGTTTTCAACTAAAATATAAAGGTGTATCATACTATGTTCATCGTTGCAGTGGCATGCACTGTCTTAAGGACATTGCGTGCGGAGACAAGAACGAACTCACATGGGTGCATACGTAAATTTGCATTCAGTTGGTGTACCACGCCTACTCCTGCAGTTTTACAGAAATAGCCATGATTCCCCGTTCCAAAATGGACAACTTTACTTCATTGTTAGTCTAGATCAAAAACGGGTGTTCACTTTGTGTGAATGGCGCTATTTTCCGCGTCTTCTATTCCAACCATGAGTTCTTTGGGGCAGAAACGAGAATGCGCACACATCTTAAATTACTTACACCTGGCTTGAGATAGTTGCTCCTACTCATCTTGGATTGGCGTTAGTGAAACGAGTTTAGCTAGGATGACCAGACAACGCTATCACACCTTGTTTATCACTTATCTTGAATGTCTTAATTCTGACTTTGTGAAATACCCTGCTGGCGTCTAATAATTAATCATATCGGCTTGTGTTCTGGGGACGCCTTCCTAAGTGCTCCTTAAGTGCTTTCTACGTGTTTCAGTGACACTTTCCCAGTGTCCAGTAGGATCAGGTTATGCTTGGAGTGTGTGCAAAAAGTGTCATAATGGGCAAGTTGCAGCACACAGGTGAGTGCATGAACCAAGGTGAATAGAACGAGTTCTACTGCAGAGTGGCACATAGGCCTCTTCATGGAAAATGACCACAACAGTGTGGTTTTGAGGTGAATAGTTTGTGAATAGTCCCTTAGTTATGGACAATCTTGCATATCATTCTTTGATTTAAAGGCTACATTTACACAGTCTGTTAATGTGACCCAATTCCATTTTTTTGCTCATGTGGCACAGTTCTGATGTGCAGCTTGAATGTATAAACAGAAAAAAATCCATTTCAGACCTCATTCATTTTTCAATGCGACTGCCGTCTTAATGGGCAGATTGGATATTTCCTGTCATTTTCAACTTGCACATAGTTGAAATGCCTGTAGTCTTATCTTTTCACATTACACGTAATGTTGCGTTCACGTTCGCAACTGGCAGAACCGTAAAATGAAAATGAAGGTGGAAGTTTGAATAAGGGCTCTCGGCTTTCTTTTTCCCCATAAAATAAAACCAGCAGACTTCAAGATACTTCAGAAACGAAAGTAAACAACTTGCCACTGAAATAGCCTAATCAGGCAAGCTTGTATTATTTTGTGCATTTGCAGCGCTGTCTGTATGTTTGCTTCCATTTTGGTGACCAAAATCCCTCTGGTGTGCATTTTTGGTTTAGGTTTGGTTGGGTCGGGTTGTCTCAAGGACCCAAGATGTCTCACAACACTGACATTAACTAAACAAAATGATGAAGATTTTGTTTGTGAAAATAATGGGAATTCTTTGGAACTCCCATGGGAAAGCACATGCCATGAGTGGTAAATGAACCCTTAAAGGAGAATTCCGGTGTGATATTGACCTAAAGTGTGTTGAAACATGATACAGAGTCTGAACGCATGTCTCATAGCCCATCTCGGCTTGTCCCCTGCACTCCAAAATCTGGCGCTAGTTAGCAGATGCTACCAACAGCTTTTTCAATGGTGGTGCTTCGGCATCGGGCTAGCCATGCAAATAAATCACTGTTTTACACCATTTACGAGGCTCAATGCATCTCCACACTTCATTGGTAGACTTGCGAGGGCCCTGACATTTAAAACGAGACATTGAGAACTTTGAAAAAGCACTGGTAGTTTACTTACAAGACGATTTATGCACAGTATCTTCACAAAGTTTAGCGTTTGCAGCCATCTTGAATTTAGTCATGATAAGTCGAGCGACGAGTAAGAATGAACAGGTATGATAAGGGATCAGATTCCAAAAATAATTCCGTAGAAATGCATGCAAACTTAAGGAGAGCAACACAATGGCAGATGCAAAATTGGAACAATACAAATGAATGACAACAATACAAGAAAAATGTCACCATGTCAACTACATTAGTCATATCTGTTGTAGATACATCACTGGGTGGGTGATGTGGGTAGGAGAGAACAGAAAGTTATGAAAAATGTCAATAGTTTAACAGCCTTGTCTCTCTGAATCATATTAGCATATTGGCAGCGGTAGCTCACTCAGAAAATGCACTCTTACCATTACCATGTCCACCACTGAATCTGAGATGAAAGTTGTCTTGACTTGTTTTGCCTTGACTTGCCTTGCTGGAGCAGGTTTGATGCACCACACAGGACGGTCCCCCATGGCCGGTGATGAGGGCAAGTTTGGGCACACAGAGGCGGCCGGCCCAGAGGCGAGGACAGAGGCAGATGAGACGCGCTCCTCTCCTACACCCACACCCCCAGCTGAGCCAACTCCAGGTCAGACGCAGCAAGCCGCTCTATCGAGAATGGGACATAGTGGCTAAGAAAAGTGTCTCATATCGTAAAAAAAAAAATTAATTCAGTAGAATCATACTGCAGACAACCAATTAAGCGTAAATATTAAAATAAACACGATGTGAACCAATGAGGTCTGCTCAAACTGAATGTAGGGACAGCACTGATTCCTACGTGATAGGACAGAAGGTTATTATAAGGGTTGCTTATTTGAGGCTAATTGTTTCCAGGCCTATTAACTTTATATCTAATAGTCTGCAGGTGAATCTCATTGGTTAATTGGTAGCCATACCTACTCTTGCCCTTAAGGGTTAGATGTTTGGATTGGAAGGAAGTTTCTTTAATCCTAGTTGCTTTGTGAATTAGAAATGAGTTTTGTTCATGTTTGGATACTTTCACTTTTTTTCCAGTGGTTTTAAGATTTAGCCACTCCATTATAAATACCTTTCAGTATTTTATGTCCCTGTCAGCAGACAGTTCAGATGTGTCCATTTATTAGCCCATTTTTGTTCCCCATCTTGGACACCTGTACTGTGGGTAAAGCTGTCCCACGCTCAGCCCTGTAAGCCTGCACTGAACTGCAGGCTTTAGCCAGTTTCCAGTTGTGTACTAAATGTGATCTCTAGTGTCCATCACTTTGCATTATAGAAGAAGACCAGCACCAGTCAGAAAGCCCAGAGGCACTCTCCCAAACAGAGGTATGGACAAAAGAAAATGTCAAATTTACTAAACAATTAGTTATCTCATGTTTACTCATTATGTTTACTCATTAGTTAACAATTACTCTTATGTTAACAATTAGTTATCTTAATGTTTACTCATTCTGACAAATCTTGGTGTCTGTAGGATCACTTTCAGACAGTCACAGTCATAACATGCTCATACAATCCCGATATTACCACTTTGTTTTTATTCCTTTTGAATCAATTCTTTTCAAGTTTATCTTATGACACACATGTGAGGGGAAGCCAAATAATGATCAAATCTTTTAAAGTACATGTATTTAAAAAAAAAAAAAGAAAAGTCACCTCTTCCTTCTTGAACCACTTTCAGGACACAGCTCTTGTCCAGCCTCCCTCTCCGCGGCCCTCCACCAGTGCCATGGAGCCTTTGGGCGTCGGGGAGCCGGAGTCGGGGCCGCTCCCCAGCCTGCCCCTGCTCAGCATCAAGGACGAGCCCATCGACGAGGGCTACAACACCGCGCTGCAGCCCCAGGCCTCCGCCAGCCGCATCAAGGAGGAGCTGGACCAGCTCGAGGTGAGTGCCTGATTCTGAGAGACCAGAGGGCGATGCTACGAAGCGCAGTCACTGCTTATCGAACGTAGGTAACTGCAGGCGTAACCACTGATCACAAAAGACGCATGTCCATGTTTTTTTCAGTTAATGTGACCCCTATCTGATTTTTTCATGACTGTGAACAGCAAAAGTCACATGGAATCTGACCTTGTCAATTGATCCTAAATCAGGTAGCCGACAGGTCTCATTTTTTGCAATGCGACAGTCATGTCGGAATTCATGTGAAATTCATTTCAAGCAAAAGTTGATGTGTCATTACCAGACTGTTTGAAAGCACATCAAATGTCAAAGAAAAATGAAGCTAAAATGAGCTAAAGACTAAACCAATGAAGCAGTCAACAACATGTTCACTGAAAATGACCTGTTGATTTGGACAGATATCATCTGCTCACTAATTTGCTTGTTTACTGCTCATCAGCTTACAGCCTAAATGATACTTACTGTTCGTGTTTACTTCTGTGAGGTAGCCAGCTGTGTTGATCATTCACATGTGTGGGTCAGTTCAGTGCCGTCAATCAGTAGTGGACGCAGTCTAATATTGACCCAGGGGCCGTCATCAGTCACACTAGTGGTGGACACAGTCTAATATTGACCCAGGGTTCGTACGGGTGCTTGAATTCCTTGAAAATGCTTGAATTTTGAAAAGTGCTAGAATTTTGGATAAAGTGCTTGAAAATGCTTGGAGCTGTAACTGTATTTCTTTCTAAACAATTAGCTATCTGACGGAATAGTTAGCTTATTAGATGCAGAAATGAAAAAAGTCGTAGAGTTTAAAATGAAACCTGCTCCGCCTGGTCCTCACTTGCGCCTCTGCTTGTGTGACTGATCTGCCAGTCTGCCTACATGTGTGACCCCATTCCCCTAAAGAGGATACTGTAATGTTTCAAAATACCACTGTAGAGAATGCCTTTGTGGCAACAAGGGTGTGAGATACAAATGTCAAGTGTTTCTTTGACATTTATGAGAAATTATGAATATTAAAGGCACACTATGCAAGATTTTCACCTTTATGAAGCCAATTTGATGGTAAACAAACTTGTAATAGGCGAATCGTTCACCTAGCATAGCTATACAGCATATTGATGTAGCGAGTCCCTACCGAGAAAACCAGCCATGCGACTTCCAAAAGTGGCACCCCGCCAAAACTCGTGAGAATCTGAAACATTACCTTGTCAGTAGATATAGCTCTTTGGAGATAGTTTTTGCCTGTTGTTAATCCTTCACCTCCACAACAAAAGCATTTGCATTGTGTACAGGGGGGATAAGTCGCAAGAAGTTTGCTATTTATAATAGCAGAGTAACATATTACATCGCAAATCTAGAGGGAGCTCTAAACTCGCCAAAAATACCTAAACCTGCATAGTATACATTTAAAGGAATTAGTTTTGTTTTGAATTTGGAGGATTTTGCTCTTTATGGACATAGCTGGGTTGGTTAAACAGAATGTGTGGGGCAGGGTGGTGAGGCCGAGTGCCAGGCCTTCAGTGTGTGATAGAACTCTGGGAAATCACCTGGACTCTGTGTGTGTGTTTGCAGGACTTTGGCTCGTCTTGCAGCACAGAGCAGCTTCGCATCAGTGCTGTGTTCTCTGTGAGTGGAAGTTCCAACAACTCTGCTGGTAAGAGGGAATATGTGGGTTAAGAGGGGTATGTTCACATGGTCAGGAATAGGGGTTGACTGGTACTGGTCTTTTAATAGCCGGGGCTGATGTCTGAACATTTTGGATTGTTATATTTTTATCTGAATTCTTGAATTAAAAACAAAAAAGTGGTATGTGTAATATCCTGACATACTGTATGCTCCACTGTCTTTTAAAAAAAGCCTCTGCCATGGCTCACATTTCCCACAAAAGTGCTCCGTTGGTCAAGACAGACCACGTAATCTAACCTCTAACCGGAGAGTGGAGAGGTTGCAGACCCTAACATTAGATTTAGAGTTAAACTAGACAGAAATGTAGATGCAGAGGATAAAATCTTGAGACTGCAATTAAGTGACGGGAAAAGTTGTCTGTGGGTGACCGGGTCGGTAATGACCTGTCTCATTTTGTACCCTCTGCCACAGCCCCCGTTCCATTGCCCCAGCCCTCGATGTTGGCACCCCCTCGGATGGCCCCAGCACCTGCACCTGCCCCTGCCCCTGCGCCCCCACCGATTCCTCCGCTCCAACCCACCGCCCTGATGATCCGCTGCTCCGGCTGCTCCAAGGTCCTGCAGAGGGGTCAGACGGCCTTCCAGCGCAAAGGCTCCAACCAGCTCTTCTGCTCCACGCCGTGCCTCACGGGAGCCTCACTGCCCCCCGTTGCGCATCCCGTCGCACCCCCCGTCCCCCCGCCGCCCATCAACATGCCACCTGTCCAATATGCTGTGCCCTCTCCCCCTGGTCAGCCAACACGGAAGAAGTTCTGCTGCAACTGTCACAAGTGGGTATCTACCCAAATAGTCCAGTGAGATGAGAAATGCACTTTTTAAAATGTCTGAAAGGCCTGTATGTGAAGTACACTTTCTGGTGAAGTGTTGTTACTTATTCATGTTGATGTTTTTATCATTCAATAGCAGTTGGTTTAAAAGCTGTTGAAATTGAGTAAATGAAGAAGGCAGTTTAATGTTCACTTCTTTAAAGAAGTAGAGTAATTTAGATCTGGAACAGAATATTTTCACTATCATATTAAGTGAATTTGTATTTTAAAGTTATGTTGGTGAAGGATTGGCTTTTGTTAACATAGCCGGCAAAAAATGGAAGCATGTGTGATTGATTAAAGAACACATGCATCATAATCATGGTAAATAGGAAATATTCTTATGTTCATTCTTTTCTGTAAATTTTAAACCATTTTAAGCAAACTCACTTTGTGATCTGTTTCAAAAGGGAAATAATGAATTTGAAGGACCTGATTAAAGCACCGGTAGGACACTTCATGAGGGACTTCTGCAGCCAGACATGTATGGAGAGTCAGAAACTGAAAGTACCCTTGACGCCTTACAAGACCAACCCCAAATACGCTGATGTTGAAATCACCAAGTGCAGCAATTGCCAGAAGATGGCCATCGTAAGTGCCCGAGAGAGTGTTTGATTCCTTCCTTTGAACCTGCTGAAAAGTTTTGTTACCAAATGTTCCACCAAATAGGATGCAAGTTGGTTTGTTAAAGCACTCAGAGCTTTAGTCTCTGTGAGTCTGTTGTGACATTCAGAAAGAGAGGAGAAGCTCACTGGATTTGATTTTGTATTTTTCCTTCTGTGTGTTTTGTTTCATAGGTCGAGCACGAGGTGAACCATTTAGGCACCATACACAAGCTGTGCAGCGACCACTGCTTTGCGCGGTTCCGAATCATACACCACTTGAAGGTGAACATGTGCGAGTCCTGTGGGAATCACTGTTCCAGGTCCACGGGGACCCTGTGTCTGCTGCAGGCCGACGACCTGCTGAAGAAGTTCTGCAGCTCCGACTGTATCTTCACCTACAGACAGGTAAGGGCTGGATGGGGCAGGGTGTGACACAGCTGTGTTACTGTACAGACAGATGTTGGTGCACTTTGGTGCTGAAAATAGTAAGCATGGAACTGTTCACTAGACCTACGCTGCTATCGAAGGCCTTATATGTGACTTAAAAACTCTATGGGCTGTATTTTGGGCCACCAGCGCATGGCGTAATACTCGTTATTCATTCGCGGAAAGTTGAATTCGTTATTTTGCACGTTTATTTTTTAAGCATTGCGCCCAGGGGTGTGGCAATTAACAACCTAGGGAGGGACCTAGCGCATTGTCTAAAAATCGCTATCATACACCACCTAAACCTGGTCAGAAGTCAATGGCGAGTTGTTCATATGCTATTTTAAGAGCGCATGTCAACAGTCATATTGGCAGGTGCACGCACCATCCTTCTATCATTCATGAACGCACAGCAGCGCACGTCCATGCAAAGCATTACAAATTGCACGATTACAATGGGAAACATAATTAGAATAAAGATATTACGAAATACTGTACATCTATACTATTCACCATCATTTGCAAATTGGTAATGTGATTAGGGGAGAGGCGAGAGACACGTATGGAGCACAGCTTAAGACGCACTGTCACGAGATATAAGCAACTCCTCTGCAGGATAAATGTTGTTTTATTCAGTCATTTGAGCAACATTAGGGTAAGTGTTGCTTTTTCCAGCCTATGTTTTCGATGGTAACCCATTGTCAGTCAATAGTGAAAGTAACTGCATATAACTGTCTTGTCGTAGACTGACTCCTTGGTGAAGTTAGTTTCACTTTGCCAATGAGTTCAAATAATAGACGAGTGCAAATGCGTGAAGGCTATGCTAGGTTTTAGTAAAGCATGGTTTAAGAATGACTATTCCATACGGTCTCGCAAGCAGCCTCCTTCAAATGCGCCGTTGAATGCCAAAATACCGATGCATTTATTTGACATATCGCGCGTTGCGCCGTTAAAGGGAATGACAGATGTCATTCTCATTGGTTTAAAATGATGTTACGCCCCAAACACACCCATATGACTGATTAAAAGACCTAGGAACACCTTGTTACGCCATGCGCTCCACTTTTGAGAACGAAACCCCTCCCAATGTGAACTGGACATCCTACTAAATTTGAATAGACTTTTGACGAGTGACGATGCACTTTATAATGTCATGATAGGGCCCTATGACTTGCCTTTAGATGTGAGAGGGTCTAAGACTGTAGGGTTTCAAAACTCTTTTCAAAATCTTCTGGTGTAAGATAGCATTAAGTGACTTTGAGGTGGCATTGGGTGACTTTGAGGTGGCATTGGGTGACTGAGGTGGCATTGAGGTGGCATTGGGTGACTTTGAGGTGGCATTGGGTGACTTTGAAACTCATTCTGTGTGATAGATAGGGATGGACAGGTTAGGTGTGTGCATAAATCATGAGCAGTAAAAATATTGTGAATAGTTTATGTATTTGTGAAATTAGCTCACTTGCTTTACTTGAACAGCTGAAGTGGTGTTTGGGACAGAGAATGGTATCGCAATTTTTATTTGTGACTGTCAATTTGCTTGATGAAAATGTTCCTTGAGCCATCTTTGTGTGCTTTGTACACTTACCTTTGTAAGTGTTGTGATGTGTATATGTGCGCAGTGTTCATATTATCTAGTACTAGTAGGCATTTGATATAGGTTTGAATGCGCGACTTAGACATTAAGCAAAAAAGTGTTTGACTCAACATGCTGTTGAATGGGTTGTTATGCAACATCATTACAAAGTTGCTAAACACCATATTGGAGGAGATGAACACAGTTTATTAAAGACTGTCATGAAGATGGGAAAGAGAGGAAGAGAAAAGGGATTTATGCCTTTTTCCCTTCATTCTTCTTAAACAGCTTGCTGAAGAATCCTCTTTTTTCAATCTTCTCCTTTCCCTCCGTAATGACCGACAGCTCACTCACCGTCTCGCTGGGCCCTTCATCTGACGTCCATCCTGCTTTAGCACTAGAGGTGCTGGAGGTCTCACTGGCCGCCACCTGTGCCCATTTCCTGGGACTCTCCCTCTCTCTCCTCCCCTCGCTCCTCTCCGTGGAGCTCAGGGTGTGCTCCTCTCGATCTTGCCTCCTCCTCGCTCTCCGTCTCTTGCCGCCTCTCACCTCGACTCTGTGGACGTTTCCTCTGTCCACCGAGAGCCTCTCCCGTTGTTGGTCCCCCTGGTCCTGTTGGACCATAGCTTGGGTCCTTTTGAGGATGCAGCGGTCAGTCAACTCCTTGAACGACTTGTCAATGTGGTCCGCGGTGTCCTGGAACTTTTTGGAGTACAGCTTCTGTATGTCGGAGACAAAAGTCTCCAGCTCGTTTTTCAGTTGGCTGTCTTCGCGCAAGGACGCAAGGGAGTCCTCGATCTGATCAAACCGGTCCTCCATCTGCGTGATGGCCACCTCTGTCCTCAGGAGGACCGAGTCGTCCCTTTTTCTGAACCAGGCCTCGATGTCCTCCACCACTCTCTCCAGCGCAGCCTGCCTGCGCTTCATCCTCTCTCGCTCCACCCTCCACTCCTCCATCTGCTGAGCCATTCTCTCCATCTCTCTCTTCCCCCTCGCTCTCTCTTCCTCCATCTGCGAGATGCGCCCCTCCATCTCCCGCCTCTCTCTTGCCCTCTCGTCCTCCAACTTCCTCCTCTCTCTCGCTTTCTCTTCCTCCGTCGCCCTCTTTCTCTCGCTCTCCCGTTCGGCCGTCTCCTTCCTCTCTTGCGCGCGCTCTTCCTCCATCTTGGCCATCTGTCTCTCCATTTTGGCCATTCTCTCTGCCATCCTGTCCACCTCATCCATCCTTCGGTCCTTTCGGAGGCTGGCGAGCTCCCTCTCCACCTCTCTCAGGCGCTCCCCGCCTTCGCTTGACCCCCGTTCGTTCAGGGCGCTCCAGCTGGGCTCCACGACGTTCCACCTGGACAGCTGGGTCTGCTGCTGGAGCTTGTGGAGCACCTCGCTCTTCAGGAGATCGCTCTCCCTCCGGTTGAACCGGCGCTCCTCTTCCAGCTTCTCCATGATCCACGACTTCATGGAAACCTCACGGCTGGTCGTGTAGCTTTTGAGCTTGTCCAGCGTGGTTTCTGGCCCCTGGGAAGAAAAGCTAAAGTTTTATTTCAGTGAACCTCATTAACAGCACACAGGCTTTTTCTCTTGTGTGGCTGACCACATTGCAATAAGTTGGTCCTAGCAGTCATAACTTTATCCATATTTTCTCTAGAAGATGAATTCTTACCAGATTAAACCATTTCTCTTGCTTGTCATTCATGTCCTAATGCAATCAAATCAGTCTTTGAATCAAATATACCACTAATGATTAATGTGTCCTGTCCTGAAAAAATGTCTGCACAGAATGAATGAATGCACAGAATGTGTAACAAACAGTTACCATAACTTTATTCATGATGTCATTGATTGCATTGTGAAGTCATTGCTATGTCTCTTATAAAGAGTCGTCATAGCGACTATCAATCAGCTCCTCCCTGAGTCCATAGATAATGTTTATGTTTATAGTTCTGATCAAAAGCTTTTTTCCAAAGCGACATCAATAAATATTACAATAATATTGAAATGAACAATTTACAGTAATGTATAGTGTACTTCAAAAATACCAATAATAGTAATAAGCTAAATTTAAACAGAATTCTAACAATAATCATATACATATACAAACTATGACGCTGTAAGGAGAAATGATAAGTTAGGCTAGATGCAAGATAAATAGATGAGTTTTTAGACACTTTTTGAAGTTCATAAAATAACAGTAGATAATTGATAACTTTTAAACGTTTTTTTTATTATTTTTTTTAAAATGAATATTGTTAATATTGTTTTTTTATATACCACTTCAATGGTCCTAAATGTGAACATTTTGCACAGTTGAAACTCTGGTACAATCATATTGAGGCTGTACAATTTATTAGATTAATTCGAACTAGCCTAATTTACTAGTTATTTGTTGTAGTAGTTTTATAATGACCCAAGAGAGATTGCTCTTACCCAATACATGATATTTGGTCTCTCATTCATGGCTGATTGTTTTTTCAAAACATCTGCTGTTTGTTCCTTGCTGCTGCTAAGTCCAGCCTTGTCTTTGTCAAAATGTGATTGTGGTCCCTTGGAATGTTTGGAATGTTACCATGGCACCACCACCTTTTTTAGAATGTTCTTCAAATCACTGTGTCATCACTCAGCTATGAAGATACCTTTCTCTTCAGTTAAATCTAAAGACAGTAAAAATGTAATATGAGTTACAGATATTATTTTCATCCTAGCTAAAAATACCGATGGAATTATTGACAATCAGGTTATCATCTGTTGATGCAAGCACAAACGGCCTCAACATTTTATTATTAGTGTTCCACTTTTCATGCTATTGTCTAGCCTTGATGACATCCCTCTGTCTTTTTTCAGTAATGTTTCCAGACCTCCATAAATGTCCTCCCAGATGTTTTTCATTGTTGGCATCTATACAAAGGCTACATATTATCCTTTTATAAATCCTGGTTGTTTTAGTCAAACGAGTGATTATTTGATCTACTGTAGAATTCTGGGGTATTCTCACTGTATTCTGATGTGTTCATATGTTACTCCTATGCATAGTATACAATGGGGGAGGTCCATACCATTGTATATAACCTTGTTTAGTACCAAAACCTTACCATCAACAGGGTCATACTGCCCTGTTGCTCAGGGACATCCAAGGCCTCAGTGATCACATGGGCCGAAGGAGATATTGTGTTGTTCTGTTTGGGCTAGTATTTTTTCCATCTGGTAAGAGCCGGTTTTGTACAATGGTTGGCACCTGCCACCTTGGCATGATTCACGTTCGTATGTTTTAGTATAACAGGCTTTGTCTTAGGTTTAAACTCTTGAGACGGATCGAGGAAGCGACTCGGGGAGCATCTTCTGTCAGGACACTCGGCCGCCCGCTTCTAATAACAACCGTGACTCTGCAGTTTTACTGTGCAGAACTTAGCCTGTGTTCTGTTATTCATTGTTTTACCATCTTCAATAAATCATCATCTGATCACCGATCCTGATCCAACCGCCAAGTCTTATTAAGACCATCTTCAATACAGACATTAGAACTAAAACACAACGCAACAACCAGAGAATCCAACGCAACAACCAGAGAATCCAACACTACATACCTTGTTTTAGAATATTTCAAACTTCTCTGTAATTGGATAATGACAGCATTAAAAGAGAACCATCTATTTCACTATTTATGACACAGGCCATGCTCTTAAACTAACTCTTATGATTTTTTTTGTTGTTTTGTTTTTTTTCCGCAGAAATGCAGGCAGGCATTCTCGTGCGCGCGCTGTCACACCCAGAAGCATGCCCCGCTGATGCTGGAGAGCGTCAACCAGCATGGCATCACGGAACTCTTCTGCTCCAACAAGTGCCGCGTCACCAGTCGCGTACCCAACAACCTAGCAGGTACGGAGCAGTATTTAGACTCCTCTTGTGAGCACTCTCTCCTTCTGCAGGACTTAAAGTCCTCAGTCCACTGCCAGGATTCAGGCAAAAATTACAGTTATGTAATGGCTTTGAACATTTCTGATAGCTACAGGTACTTGCAAACATTTTCCCTGCTTATGTCCTGCTTCTTGCATACAGTTTTAGTCCAAAATGAGCTTGCGCAAATGTTGACCTATTCATTGGTCCTCCACAGATGCCCAGTTCCCGTGCACGCAGTGTCAAACGGTCAGAGTTCCGCAGTACCACCTGGCCACTGGAGATGGCGCCATAAGGAACTTCTGCTGTATCCAGTGTGTCAATGCGTACCAGGTACTTACTCAAATGCTCTTACTTTGCTTTAATTTCACGGTCATGTTGCTGTAATCTCTTTTTAAAATGCTCAGCCATTGTTTTTAGCTGAAAGACCTCTATACATGGAGCATAATTCACAAATTGTACTGTTGTTTGGGATCAGGAGTAGATTTTCTGGTTACACACATTTCTGATGACAAAAGAAAAGCTTTT
>NW_027468680.1:10637752-10690252 GCF_046254945.1 Alosa pseudoharengus
AACAAATATATATCCACACAAAAGTCATGGAATTTTACGTTTGACTTAGAGTGGGAACCCTGAATCCCTGAATCCTGATGCTGTTATTGAAAAGGTGTCATGGACAAAGGACTGCACATTCAGAATACATCTAGTACATGATTTAACAGAATTGTGCATTTAATGGATTCAGAGTGGACAGAGAGTGTAGGCTGGGTGAACCCAGCTTGATCTACCGGCGATTTCTTTTTCGCCCTGCAGCTCAGGCTGGAAACCTGTGCATCTTTTTCTGCTGCTTCCGTTACAATTTTGCCGGGACCAATCACAAGCTGGCTTATCCACCTGGTGTGCTATTGGCAGGTTTAAAAGGATGACTATAGCGGGTGAGCCTGGAGTTTTCGCGTCGCTCTGCAAACGTCACCCGGTTTGTTGGTCAGATTGGTGAATGACTATCCAATTGCGTACAGAGTAATTTGAACTATGCCGGTTGATCACGCCTCTTGTCCAGTAGAAAACACATAGCGGACATAGCACATGTGAAAGCCAGACTACAGAAAGTGTCCAATGTGATGTGATAGTCGGACGCTCGCTCATTTGCTGGGTTTGTCATCTCTCGGCCCACGAGTCCTGCTCAGAGCGTGGCATCGCACAGTGTATCGAGTGCCATCGTCCAGCCCCTGAGGTCCTCATACGGGTTCCAGGCAGTGGGCCGTCACTCTGTTCCCGCCCACAGAAGCCTGAGTCACCTCATTTATGATGCTCATGTGTTGATGCTCATTGGCTCTCATTATGTAGAGAGGTATTATAAGCTGCTTTCAGACCTAGGTGTAAGTCCGCATGTTCTGCGGATGTCAAACGGTTGGGCCGTATATCTGAGCAACATAACCGGACATTTGGAACTCCGAACTTAGCCGGCTCTTACACTACTGCCCTCCTAGTATTTCCAACTGATATTATGTAAATGAGCTTGTGTCTGAACAAAGCGAAGAACATGTGGAGATTCTGTTCATGTGCGTGTTCAACCACACAGAGATTCTGTTTATGTGCGTCGGTGTCGTTCACACATAATGTCCGCATGTTAGCATCATATCTGAATCACCCGAAGGGTCAGATATCTGTTTGACAAAGCTCCACATATACTGCGGAGGACGTGTCTGAAAGCAGCTATGTTGTAGTTAACTAGACTGGGTGCTGTCCAGCTGTTGGGTAAGCTCGCTGGAGCCGTAAGTGTATCTCAGCAAAAGCTGAAAGTGTAGGCGAATTAAAACCGCTGCTCTTCTGATATTCCACTTCCTGCTCTCATGCTCTCTCATAGCTTCTATGACTCGTTATTAGACACGGTATTGCATTTCATCAGCGCCTTTATATAGTTAAGTATAAATATATAAAAGACTGACATGTCATCTGGTTTATGTAGAGGTGTTGTAAAGATGCCGCCAATTGGTATTCGTATTATTTCCAGATGCAAATCAGAATCGGGTTTTATTTGCCAGTCCACACATTACTAGGAATAGCTATCCTGAGGATAACCTCTCATCTGACACGATGAACGTTATGGTGTTGCTAATATAAACATTCCAAATGCATAGCAAACTGTAGTTTAAACATGTTGACTAAACATTAACATGTACACAGTACCACATTGAGTTTAACAGTAGCCACATGCTGATTTCAGGTGACATTGTTTTGCATTGTGTTTACTGAGACCATGTGGCACAATGGAGCCGAATGAATAGTCTAATTTGGGCTTTTTTACAGCGGCCCCCAAATTAGCTGCGCTAATTTAGAATTATGGAAAGTTATTATGTACACCATTATGTGTGTCTTATTATTCACTGCACATTCACTGCCCTGTTCAGTTAAGTGATTGCTTGCTGCAGGAACTGGAACAGGCCGCCGTATGTGTAATGCATTACCGAGGTCGGTCCAGAAACAATCCAGAAAATGAATTGGTTCAATCTCTGTCCTTATTAAAAAAGTATTCGTTTCTATTTATTCCCGGAAATGGAATGGGAGATTCATTTCTTGCTTGTGCAGCCCTAGTTTCAGCCTCGGTTACAAATCCTTTTGTCTGTCCTACTCCCCCCCCCCACACCCCCCGCCCCCATCCCATCCTCTCCTCCTCTCTCCTCTTCTTTCCTGTTGTCTGTAGGTCCTTTCTCTGCTCCTGCTCAGCCATCCGTATCCAAGGAGACGGCGGTGATTGGCAGCGTGGTGTCTCTGGCATCCACCCCCAGTGGCCAGCCCGGTGACTCAGCCCACACGGCTCTCACAGGTTCTCACACCGACCGGCACAAGCTCAAACCGACCTTATTAGAGAGCCACCGCTCAATCATGTGGAGCCTTGTCTAGCACCAAGGAGTCAGACCAAGCCAGGGGAAAGACATCGTTTTCATTAGAAGTACTGTGTGTTTGTGTAAGGGATAATGGCCACCGAGGTGTCCTGTTATACAGAATTAATGGACGAGGGTGATGCAAAGAACTCCCCAACACGCAGCGGAGTCCATTAATTTCGTAAAACAGGACACCTTGAAGGCCGTTATCCCGCTTATCACCCGGTTGCCATTATAGGCAATAGTCATGCCTTTAAAGCATGCAAAGGAAACAAGCGGTTCAGTTTGTTGTACAACTTTCTTTGGCTCTAACAGGGATAGCATGGACAGTTAGCTTGTTTACAGTTGATTCCATTGTTGCGAAGCCTGCTTCCAGGCTCAACCGTAACTGTTGAATCGATTAGTTATCACCAATTTAATCAGACGAAACAAGGCATTTCAGAACATAATCTTGGGATTTGGGTAATTTAATACCAATCAATAATCAAATATTACTATGGTTGTGATACTAATATTTTATTTATCAAATGACTAATAGATTGATCAACAGGAAATATTCAACCGATTTATCAACTATGAAAATAATTAGTTGCTGTCCTACTCTATTCACATTAGGTAGTTAGATGTTATAAAATATTATTTTATTTCCAGAGGCCTGATTCTTTTGCACCTGATTTGGGATCATGCATTTCCTGTTGTGAACTGCTGGTACTGTCATGATCACCTTGCTTATGTGCATACCCCTTCCTATACCTTCTCTTTCCCAGGAGCACTGCCCACCTCAAACGGCCATTCAAAGATCATCGGTGATGTAAGTGCTTTTCCTCCTCTCCTCTCCTGCCTTCTCTGCTTTAAAGCACACAAAGGAAATGTCAATGATGTGGGTGTAGGCTCGCAGCTATTGAATTTGTGTGCTGTTTCTGTATATGTGCACTTTTGTACACCTGTGTGGGTGTTCATTTGTGTGTACACAGTGTGTGTGTGTGTGTGTGTGTGTTTGACTGGGGAGGGGGGTGTTTAAAGTGTTTGCCTGAAAGTATTTGTGTATCTGTGTTTGTGCACATACTGTATTCTGTGGATTTATGTGTTTACGTCTGTGGGTGTTTGTTTTAGCATTAATATAAATGTTTGTGTTTGTATGTATTCATTTGTGCATATGCACAGTTTTTGTACATTTTTATTTGTGAGTGTTTTTCGTGTGTGTGTGTGTGTGTGTGTGTGTGTGTGTGTGTGTGTGTGTGTTTGTTTGGCGTTAATGTTTGTGCCGTATCCTCGTCCTCTCTGCAGGCGAGCACTCAGACAGACGCCATGAAGCTGCCGTCACCCCCTCCCCGCATGCTCAAGAACAAAGCGCTCATGTGCAAGCCCATCATCCAGGAGCAGGGGGTGCAGTGCACGCTGGAGCCGCCCGCCTCGGACCGGCACACCGACGCCGCGGACGACCTACACACTCTACTCAGCATGACTCATAAAGGTGCAGGTGCACACTTTAGCCTCCACAGCAGTACCCGAGTTGTGGCTACTGTAGTGGAAATAATTCACTTGGTTGTTGTGTATGTGCTTGAGGTCATTGTAGTAGTTGTACCCTGGGCTTTTCAGTGGGTAAATAGAGGTAAATGGAGCTGGCATTTTACTGAGCTGGGTTTCTCCGCCTCCTAGGGGACCTCTACCTGCTTATTGGTCTCCACAAATGTGCATAACAACAGGGCTTTCAAGTGGTGCTTGCCTGTATCTAGTACATAATATACTAGCTAGGGTTAACTGCCTTTCTTGTCATTGACTGACTTGTGTTGTGTGTGTTGTGTGTGTGTGTGTGTGTGTGTGTGTGTGTGTGTCTGTGTGTGTGTACATATGTGTGTGTATGTATGTCTGTGTGTGTTTACGTATGTCTGTGTGTGTGTACGTATGTCTGTGTGATTGTCTGTGTTTGTGTTTCTGGTGTATGTGTTGTGTGTGTGTGTGTGTGTGTGTGTGTGTGCCTGTTGTCAGCGGAAGACCAGGAGGATGAGAAGGAGGGCAAAGGGGAGAAGGTGCGGCTGGTGCCATTCCCTGTCCCTGTGATGGTGCCCGTCTACATCCCGGTGCCCATGCACCTGTACACCCAGTACACGCCTGTGCCCATGGGCGTGCCCATACCGGTGCGTCCCCTACACTACACTAAGTACAGGTGCTCGGGCAGCCTGTGCCCAGTTACACTTCTGCTGTCTCCTCTCACCTAGCAATGACCACTTTGAAGTAGGAGTGTAAGAAAATATCGCAATATTTTATTCAGCATTACTGTGTTTCAAAATTTTAAAATACATATTTTTTTTTATTAATGTTTATATGCAAGCACTTTATTTTGTTATTGACATAGGCAGAACTGTTCTGTACAGTGTACTGAGTTACAATTCAGTTACAATTCAGTTACAGTATCTCAATCACATTTTATGCATATGATGGTGTCTTCTTTATAATATCAGTATTCTAAAATATATCGCCTTTGACACAGTATGGAAATCTATTGCAATACATTGCATTGTAACCCACGTGTCGTGATGCGTATGGTATTGACAGATTCTTGCCAATACACAGCCCTACTTTGAAGTGAGATGATGGCGAGTTATTATCTCCCATGTTCGGCACAGTTCTCTTGAAAGTGAAGCCAACTCAACCACACACATAAACAAGCTTGGACATGCCTCTGTCAGGGGGCGTTATAGGTTGATGCACTTATTAGGAGGTGTGCATTTTACCTATATATTTGCTGTCACTGAACATAGTCCGTGACCTTTGACCCAGACCTGTCTTCAGCTTTCTCTTGTCTTACTCTCAGTTATTCCATAGGCTGATGCTGTTGCTGGGAGGTGTGCATTGTATATTTGCTCATAGAGAGCGCTTGACCTTTCACCCAGACCCAGTGTCCAGCTTTTCCTGTTCCCCCTCTCAGGATGACACTGTGTCCAATGAGAGCAAATACACAGATAAAAACTGCACAGCTTCCACTCCTTGACCTTTGACCTAGATGTTGCCACAGTTATGTTCCAGAAACTGGACTGGCCCATTTTGCATAACACTTTCCGCAATGCAGCTCTATGATGTGAAGCTATCTATTGGGGGTCTGACGTACACACACACACACACACACACACACACACACACACACACACACACACACACACACACGTGTTGCTGCTTGGCTGACGTGCGGATGTTGGCTGTGCCCGGCTGCAGGTGCCCGTGCCCTTCGTGGTGCCCTCCAGGCCAGATGGCACAGGGCAGGAGACGCCAGAGGGAGGGAGGACTCCCAGCGGCCCAGCGGAGGAGGAGGAGGAGGAAGAGGAGGAGGAGGAGGATAAGGAGAAGGACAAGCCAGCGTCGATGGGAGGTCAGTGGCTGTGTGTGTGTGTGTGTGTTTGTGTTATGGTGTTGGTGTCCGTGGTGCTTTGGTGAGGTGGGGGTCAGAACTCCGGTGTGTGTGAGGGTTTTGTGCTTGTGCTGTGTGTTTGCCCTGCAGCTCATGCACAAACAGATAGTTTTAGAAGGTCACTGATGATCTGGACATCCCTGTCTGAAGCCCAGTTGGACACGTTTGTATTCAGGGATTCATTTGTATTCAGAGGTCTGCCAATACTGATCTGATCAAAAAGTGCTTTACAATGTCATGCCTCACATTCACCCACACACACCCACACACACACTTAGTGGGAGGTATATTTGCTCAGTTTGTCCAGTATCCTGAAATCTTTACCTAATGATTATTCTACACGTTAATGCTATTGTCTGATACATTGGTGTGATTTTTACATTTTAATGAACCATTGAGACAAATGTTTATTTTTTCATGTGTGCCATGGCTTATGCCAGCTTTCCCCATAAGATGAGCATTAATGGATTCATGTTCAACAAGACAGAATGATGTTAGACTGCCTAGATATCCTAAGCATATAATGGCATTTTAGCTGAGCTGAGTGGTGGGTTTTCATAGCTATACAGTCTCTGATAAGAGGAGACTGTTCAGTGTTCCGTGTTCAGTGCTCGACTGCTGATTTGAAGAGCGTTAGCTGGGAGAGGGGTTGAAATCTCCTGCTATGTTTCTATTCTCACCTCTGTGTGTGTATGTGTGTGTGTGTGTGTGTGTGTGTGTGTGTGTACGCTCACTCACTCACTCAATCATACAGACCAGGGCAGCACGTACAGCGGGGATCTAGAGTCCGAGGCCGTGTCCACCCCCCTCAGCCTGGAGGACGACCCAGCATCCCTCCTCTCCACCGGGGCCCCCAACACAGACGGACCCCAGGATCAGGCTCATCCCGCTGAGGGCGACACCCGCAGTGAGTGTGGTGGTGATGGGTGTGAGCATTGCAAGCTGTGTCTGACTCACAGAGTGTGTAGAAGGGTCTGTAAATAGACGTGCTAATGAAAAACCAGCTGCCATGCTGGTGGTGACGCCTATGTCACAGGTGAGAAGTCCCAGGAAGTGCTCGCGTAGAGCTGTGCACCTGCAGTGAGCTTTGTTGGATGAGAGCCGCTATTCATATACAGCAACAATATGACTGTACAGATATGTTGGCATTTTAAGTGCATTACGGATGTGACTGGTTTCCATTTCTGTGAAATTATAGAAATGAAGAAATTATCGAAATGAGTGCCATTTGACATTGACCATAACTGTAAGGAGTTATAAGCTGCGTCCCTGTTTTAAATGCTTGCTTGGCCCAGCTCACCACCACATCTGTCGGTGTGTGTTTAACCAGACCCTGGTGCTTCTGTGGAGCAGAAGATGGCCCTGAAACACCGGGGCCTGAAGAGACCGCGGGAGGGCGCCACCTTCAGGAAACGGGTAGGCACTGCACACAGACACGCAGCACTAAAAGAAAAGAATTCTAGAATAGGATAGAAGAATGATAAATGGTAAATAGATATATTGCTATATATTGCTTTGCCACTCCTCCGAGCACACAGAAAGTGCTTTACAATGTCATGCCTCACATTCACACGCGCGCGCGCGCCGGCGCCGGCCGATGGTAGATTCCACGCAAGGTGCCAACTTGCACATCGGGAGCACTTTGGGGTAGAGTTTAGATTCTCTGCCCGAGCCCGAACTTGACCCGACCTGACCCGACCCGCGGGCCGGGTCGGGCCGATTTTTCCAGCCACTATCCTCGGGCCGGGCCGGGCCGGGTCCTTGATCAAGCATTTTTTTTTAAAATCATTAGCCTACTTGGGTAGGGAGCTAAAGCTATGCCATAGTCAGACTCAGAAATATTATATATTTAACAAAGTAGGCCTAAGTAACAAGTGTATACAAAGTTATACAAGTTAGGCTCAGAGTTACAAAATGTCATTTGTAATGTCATCTGCGCAACACGTATCATGCGCAGCTTCTCCACTCGCACGCATCACACCGGGCCTGCTGTTCTGTATTGTGTAGCTCACGCATCACACCGGGCCTGCTGTTCTGTATTGTGTAGCTCACGCATCACACCGGGCCTGCTGTTCTGTATTGTGTAGCTCACGCATCACACCGGGCCTGCTGTTCTGTATTGTGTAGCTCACGCATCACACCGGGCCTGCTGTTCTGTATTGTGTAGCTCACGCATCACACCGGGCCTGCTGTTCTGTATTGTGTAGCTCACGCATCACACCGGGCCTGCTGTTCTGTATTGTGTAGCTCACGCATCACACCGGGCCTGCTGTTCTGTATTGTGTAGCTCACGCATCACACCGGGCCTGCTGTTCTGTATTGTGTAGCTCACGCATCACACCGGGCCTGCTGTTCTGTATTGTGTAGCTCACGCATCACACCGGGCCTGCTGTTCTGTATTGTGTAGCTCACGCATCACACCGGGCCTGCTGTTCTGTATTGTGTAGCTCACGCATCACACCGGGCCTGCTGTTCTGTATTGTGTAGCTCACGCATCACACCGGGCCTGCTGTGCTGTATTGTGTAGCTCACGCATCACACCGGGCCTGCTGTGCTGTATTGTGTAGCTCACGCATCACACCGGGCCTGCTGTTCTGTATTGTGTAGCTCACGCATCACACCGGGCCTGCTGTTCTGTATTGTGTAGCTCACGCATCACACCGGGCCTGCTGTTCTGTATTGTGTAGCTCACGCATCACACCGGGCCTGCTGTGCTGTATTGTGTAGCTCACGCATCACACCAGGCCTGCTGTGCTGTATTGTGTAGCTCACGCATCACACCGGGCCTGCTGTGCTGTATTGTGTAGCTCACGCATCACACCGGGCCTGCTGTGCTGTATTGTGTAGCTCACGCATCACACCGGGCCTGCTGTGCTGTATTGTGTAGCTCACGCATCACACCGGGCCTGCTGTGCTGTATTGTGTAGCTCACGCATCACACCGGGCCTGCTGTGCTGTATTGTGTAGCTCACGCATCACACCGGGCCTGCTGTTCTGTATTGTGTAGCTCACGCATCACACCGGGCCTGCTGTTCTGTATTGTGTAGCTCACGCATCACACCGGGCCTGCTGTTCTGTATTGTGTAGTTTAAGTGCAACGTGAAGCTTGAAGATGTAAAGAAAAAAATGAAAACAGGAGAAATAACTTCGAGCAAGTTTGGAGAAAAGTCGGAGGTAGGCTGTGCATTTGTCAGGTATGCTTTGTTGCGTGCATTAAGTGCGCACGATGTTCACCTATGACGGCAAAAATACTTTGATGAACATGAAGCAGGCTTGCCATGGCAGAAATAATGATAGCCAGCCTTCAATGTCCTCTTTTGTCACTTCTCCAAGCATACACCTGAGAGCGAGGCAAGCCCTCACAGAGAAATGCCTTGAGTTTTGCTGCAGGGACATAGGCTACTTTTACGTTGTAAGTGGCTTACGTTTCTTCATTCGGATTCATTTGCAATCCATTCCATTCTGAATAAACAAACATAGGCCTAGTTTAGCCTACATTCTTCATTATTGCATTATTCATTAATATAATTCTAAACGGATTTCTGTAGCTCAAACAGCTCGGAATTGTAGTTGAGAACGTCAGTTATAATGGCCCACATATTTAAAAAATGTCGGGTTTAAATCGGGCTCGGGCTCATAATTACAGTTAATGTGTCGGGCCGGGTCGGGCTCGGGCACAATGTGCACGGGCTCGGGTAGGGTCGGGCTTGATTTTTTGGGCCCGATCTAAGCTCTACTTTGGGGTTAAGTGTCTTGCTCAAAGACACTTTGACAGGGCCGGTTTGAGTTGGGCTTCAAACCTGTATCCTTCCCCTTGCTGAGTCCCCACAGTCTCTTCTTTACAGTAAACATAAACACAATAAACGCAACGTTTTTATGCTCAAACCATCTCCACAGTGTTGAGGCTTCTGTCCTAATGGTTTAATAAATTACATACTTGTGTCAGTCACTGGATGGTGATTGCTGGTAATTATACTGTAAAAGGTGCCCTGTTACAACACCACATTACTTCCCGCTCGCCTAACAATTATCGCTGAGAAAGGAGGTGACGGCAAGTCATTGTTTCTTGTGTACAGTTCCCACGAAGCCCAAATCACTACATGTAAATAAACACAGACTTATGCGTTGTTCAGCTCAATCCCTGTAATTTATTTGGTCTGGTTGTGCCCTCTTGCAGTTTTGGCTAGATGCCAACTACAATTGCTAACTGCCCCCGCCCCCGACGCTGTACAGTATACAACTCCACCTGCTTGACAAGTCTTAACAATGTTATGCTTATGAAAGATGATATGTTCGCTTGTTTATCTTTTACAGCTAATTGTGCAGGTGCAGATATTTTTTCAGAAATTATTTGGAAAACTCCACCCCCCCAAATCAGTCAGGGTTGCGTTCCATCCATTGTTGCGCAACAATGATGGGCTGTTCTGATTCGTTATTCTGAAACGTCAGCTAGCACACTCACTGCCGTTTTAAACCAGAAATACTTAGCCATGGTGGTTACTTACTGCTTATTTTGCTTGTGATATGTCTTGTACCACCTAATGGACAGTTAAAAAGGTTAAAAAGTTGATTCTTGCTGTTGAGTCTCACTGCACACACTTTTCAGCCCCCAAAGGCTCCTGTGCAGACAGCTGGACAGACTCACTGGCCAGTTTGTGGGACTGAGCTCAGTACAGATGGGAAGAAGACCAGTGGTGGGCGCAGAGCCTGTGTGTACGGCAGGCGTCAAGGAAGGAAAACAAAAACTCTGTGGAAATGCGATGTGTGTAACGTCTTTGTTTGCCTTCAGCAAGATGGATACTGTTTTGTTGCTTGGCATCAAGATGAGAACGGCTAATTTCAGTAGCGGATTTTACACAAACCAGCTCGCATCACACTACAGTTCCGTCAACCTCAACGACACAACCATCATAGGACTCATCACCAACAACCAAGAAACTGAATACCGTGCACAGATCAACCAAGCAGTGACCAGGGGCCCATTGCACAAAACTAGGATAAGGGATTAAGCCGGGATATCTTGGTTATCCTGGCTCAATTTATCCGTGATCCAGTTGCACAAAAGTGGGACAGGGGGCAGCAGGATATGTTATGGTATAAGTCACCATGGCGATTTATTCTGTGGAGCTAGCCTGCTCCAGACCAGACAAGGATCTATTTAATCTCATCCCTTATCTCAGTCAGCAGCCACCACAAACGGAAACCAATAGTTATTCCACTGCCAGTACACATTGTTATCACATTTGACTAGACCCACTGTTATTATTTAAACGTTTGTGATCATTAATTAACTTTTACATACTCGACCATTCCCGACCTGTCATGCGACTATGTGACATCACGGGAGCGCCGTAACCATTTCGCGCGTGGTGGTTGCGACACTAGTTGCAATATTCTCCTAAACAGTGGTGTTGCTGTTGTGAAAAGGCTATCGCTACCTACTTTACACCGTAGAAGAAGAAATGAAGCCGCTCGGATTGCCATGGTGAATCAGTGAATCTGTGATCGGTGGCGGGGTCTATTTGAGGGAGCCGTGAGCACGCACTTATCCAGGATAGGTTTCACCTGGCTTGATGAATCCGTGTCTGCTCATCCTGGCTTGGATTTAGTCTCATTCACATATGGCAACAAAGGGGTCTAAAGGCATATCTGTTCAACATGCACTTAGTTTATTAAGCGTTTCTTATGCGTTACGGTTTGTACATTATAGTATTTATTTATTTTCATTAGGCTATTAATTGAATTGCCATTGTTGTTTATTATTGGTATTCTCCTTAATGTAGTCTTACCGACTTCTAAATTGTTTACTGTTCAATTTAACTATTGTATTGTTGTTATTTGTATCCCATAACCATAACCATAATTAGCATTCAATAAGTGTATTTCCCTAGAGGGAATGGGGTTCTAATGGGGTTCTAATCTCTCTTTAGAGTCGTAAGCGCGGGGTGTCACCCCTGGGTGGTGCAGCGGCGGCCTCCGGAGGCTCTCGACTGAACCACACCTACGGGGTGCAGGCCTGGCTAAACTGGGTGCAGTGGAGGAACAAGCAGCTCAACTCGGCCAGCGCCCTGGGCAAACCCAGCGGTCAGTACCCCCCCCCCTATTTTAGGATTATTGACATTGGGGATGAAATGTGAAGAGTTTGAAATGTTCTCAGAGCAGATATTGCTGTGTCAAAACAGCGTGGATATTGTCATTTCCCACTTAGAATGGAGAAAGTGCTCATGGGAGAGTGGGATGGCGATGCACACTGTGATTTGATTTCTTTTTTTTTTACACCAGACTGGTTATATCCTGCCATTTTGTTCTCCTCGTTTCTCTGTCTCGTTTTTTTGTCGGCTTTTCTCCTCTCACGCCGCCTATTATTTTCTTCCCTCTCCTCTTCTCTCTCCCTTTTGTCTTCTTGTTGTCTTTCACCCCCGCCCCCCCCCTCCTCCTCCTGTCTGTCTGTCTGTCTGTCACTACTTTTCTCACTCTCCTCCAGCTCCAGCTCCAGCTCTTTCCTAATAGCTTCCTCTTTCACTGCCCCAATCATGCTCTCACACTCTCATGCTTCTGTCATTCTTCCTCCCTTTGTCTCTGTCTTCCTCCATTTCTGTCTGTCTTGTATGTCTCTCCCTCTCCAGTTCCCTTAAAGAGTTGTTTTTGTTTCAATCTTCCATCCGAAATGAGCTTTTGACTTGTGGTGGTTTTGTTGGATAAAACACAGCAGGAAAATGTATCGTCTCAAATTCTCTCTCTCTATCTATCTATCTATCTATCTATCTATCTATCTATCTATCTATCTCTATCTCTATCTCTATCTCTATCTCTATCTCTATCTCTATCTCTATCTCTATCTCTATCTCTATCTCTATCTCTATCTCTATCTCTATCTCTTGCCCGCCCTCCCTCCAGTTCCCTTAAAGAGTTGGTTTTGTTTCATCATTTCTTCCATCTGAAATGAGCTTTCAACTTGTGGTGGTTGTGTTGGATAAAACAAACCAGGTAAATGTATCATCTCAATGCCCCCCCCCCCCTCTCTCTCTCTGCAGGTGCGAGGGCGATGGTGGTGAAGGAGGACGTGCTGCAGTGTAGCTCGGCGGAGCTCAGTTACGGCTTGTGCCGCTTCATCAGCGAGGTGCGGCGGCCTGATGGGCAGCCCTACGCCGCAGACAGCATCTACTGCCTCTGCCTGGGCATCCAGCAGGTACACACACACACACACACACACACACACACACACACACACACCTTTCTCTAAATATAACCTGTGAATATCATACACACATATTTTTGAGCCGGCTTTACAGTGCATGCTGCTAGGTATTAGTTTGTTTTCAGCCAAGTAGTCCAGGATATGCCCCCAAAATAAAATTCTTACAACACACATACCCCACACACGCCCACAAACCGCACAGATACACACACACACACACACACACACACTGTGTGTGTGTGTGTGTATATATATATCCAAATGTGGTTGTGCAGATTGGGCTTAGACGGAATGTCCAACCCAGGAATTACTGTAAGCTGTCTAGTTTGAACCGTAATTACAGTTGCATGAATCCGGGTGGTCTGGCTGATGAGTAAAGTCTGCAGACTGAGGTGTGAGTAAAGACACGAGTGTTGTAAACGGCAGGGCTCAAAGTGTAATTCTACATGGGAAAATTCAGCCTGTTGCAAGCATAAAGCTCTGTTGGAGACCTGAGATATGCAGCATAGCGGGTTCATTCATGCCTTTGTTTATTGCTGACACACAACCTATAGACCCTTTCAAGAGAGTTCCATTATCAGCATCATAGTTGGCCCCACAAGACTTCCTTTTTAACATTCCATAATGTTATCTTAATGCAGAGGAAGTAGATTGGGACCCAAATAGAATGTTTTTGTTTTTATTGTTGAAAGGGTCTATACTGAAGACAAAGTGACTGGTGTTTAGCAGGCGCTTTTACTCCGATACAGACGGGTTCAGGGGTTTAGGGTTCGTGGATGGAACCTGGGCCAACTGATTGTAAGGTGGCGTTGCTGTTGCTGCTCCACCACGCCCACAGATACACTTAAGCACCACAGTGTGATTGTGTAGATACAGGAAGTTGCTGTAAGTGAGCAGGCAGTTCACTTCCATTACTGTTGCTTCTTTCAGGCTAGTCAGTCAATAGTCAGACTTCAAGAAATTATTGATGAACAAACAGCAGACAAATCTACATTCCTTCCATACTGATTGTCTATGGACCAGTTGGCAATGATGTCATTTGAAAGGAAATGCCTTCCATACATCTCCTCCATCTGTCTTCCCTGTCACCGTCCAAAGCCATGCATTCTGCATAGGAGAGAAGGAGGGAGGGGAAATAAACCAGAAGCACATGTGATATTGGCTCCTCTCGTGTCCAATTGGAACACAGCCTTGGCTTGTAGGAGGACATCACACTAGGGATCTAGTTGCGATGCCAACCTTACAGTTGGGCATGAATGCCGTTCCACACTGAAAACAAGATTTTTTTTTTATTTTTTTTTAAAGAAAAAAAAAAAAAACCCAACTTGGGCTGCTACTTAAATTTGAATGGCAGTCAATCAGCTGCCTGAGAGTGCTTTTGTCTTTGCTTGGGTAGATGCTAGATGAGTCACCTCTTTGTGGTATTTGGTGGTGGGCACAAGTGGTGGAGACAGGCATGAACAAAACATAAACATGACTTGTTATTGATTGCGTGTCAGAGATGGGTTGTTGATGTTGTCTAGCAAAAAGAGGGGAAAAATTATATCAAATGTACAATTTTCTGCCTCCTCTTATTAGTTATACATACTGTGGCTAATGGCCAGATGGGTCCGTTTTGGGTCGGTTCCCATTTTGCTCTAAAAAATAACCTGTTCTTGTCACAACCTGTTCTCTTGCGGTTCTCTTGTGGTTTTGTGCAGTATCTGTTTGAGAATGGGAGGATCGAGAACATCTTCACTGACACCCTCTACAATAAATTCACCACGGATGTCACCAAGATGCTGAAGAACTGGGGCCACACGGTTGAGCCGCATGGTAACACAAGCATGTTTGTTGTCATGCATTATTTATTTATCATTATGTAGTTATTTCATATGAATTGAATTACATGTAACTAGTCCAATTATGTAAGTCAGACGTTGGGAGGTAAATGACCGTCAGCTCTGTGCCATGTTAAAGATGACCGAATGGAAAACTGTTTTTACCTTGGCTTTGTTGAATAAGGAGAGTTCAGTGCGTGGCCACTTAGCTACCGTGGACCATAAACACGGTTGTTTCCTCCTTCATAAGCAAATCTAGGACTTTGAACTGAGCACTAAAAAAAGACGAATCTGAACAAAGACAAACTGTGATGAAAATACAGACTTTGATTGTGATCACTGCCCCCTCCTGTTACCACTTCGAGTTGGAGATTCAAGTAGCAGTTGCTAGAGCCTATTCTGAACCGTCTTTGGATTCAAGGCCAGGGACATAACCGTTTTGTCAGTTTTAGACGAATTGGTTATTTCCTCAGCACTAAATGGGTACCCACCAGTACATTGAAAAATTGGAAGTCCAAGGGAAATTCATACATTGTGTTACTTTTAACACCGACCAAGACATTTTTTTTTACTTCTAGTGTTTTTTCACCTTGTGATTCCATAAATGGTTGTAGATCAGGAAGGAGAGGGTGCACATGCCTTCCATTAGTTGGCATTGTATGGCAGCCTTTTACAACAGACCTTGGGGGCCTATCACTGCTCCCACAAATCCCTTGTACCGATGCCGTCCTGCAGGCAGTTCCGTCATCGATCATAAGTGTAATCTTATATGACGAACCTTAACTGAATGATTGACATGGATTAGGTTGGGCTAAATCAGGTTTTCGGGTGCAGGAGTGCTGGAGGCCTGATGTCGGGCCTAGAGTAACCGTTCTGATCTGGTTTAGTCCTTATAATAGTTTGGAAAAACAAAAAACAGGATCTGTAGGGACGAGAGGTTTTAAAAACAAATGTGCTCCTTGCCAGAGAGCCAAGTGTGTGTATAAGGACACTGTGTTAAAGGTATCCCCCTGTCAAAAGGACCTTTTTATGGTAATGAGGATGACTTGCAAATACATGTGGAAACTCCAGGGAGGTGACAACATAATAAGTTGCCGTTGCTGCCCTCAAATTTCTGCCCTGTTTTAACACTCTTCTGTGTCATCTGGGTACTTTTTTAAGTACATCTCCGTACTCTTAACTTTCAGCTGTATGCTGCTCTGCTAAGGCTTCTCCTGTGCTCCTGTAACTCGGCTGATGGAGCAAGGTGCTAACATTAGTAAGGTCATAGCAAGGTCATGAGTTTGAAAACCAGGCAGCACACACTGGTGAGAATGTGTGTCTGCTCCCTGGTATACGTCTCTAAAGTTAAAAGCATCAGTTAAAATGAATACATGTGAATTGTTCCAACATTCAGCTTTCTTTTTCTCAGTTAACAGAAAGAATTCAATTTCAATTTCACTTATAAAGCGCCAAAACATTACATGTCTCATGGCGCTTTACAGAGTGTTAAAACATTCAAAGAGAGCCCATGAGTAACAGGGGCGAGGAAAAACTCCCTAGAATTGGAGATACATATAGGAAGAAACCTCGAGCAGATCCACGACTCAAGGGCCTGACCCATCTGCCTAGGTTCAGTTACAGGGCAGTAAGGTCTGTATACATGATAAATGAAAGGTTAGTTAGGTGTAGAGAATAGAACATGGTGTTTAAAGCCACCTGAGGTATATGTTACAAAGAGGTAGGATGGTTACATATCCAGTATGATAATGCATGAATCCTATTTAGTGTCAAAGTTCAAATAGTCCAGTGTAGGGAATGAATTGTCCATAGGGATTAGGAGTTGTCGCCAGGCAAGTAGTGGGTCACTAGGCTGTTCAGGCCAGGGTAAGGGGACAGCAACAGACAATGGTAGGACAGTCATAGGGATGGGACTTCAGGTGCGATGAAGGCCAAACACAGAGATGGCTCACAAGTGAGATAAGGGGGAAGAGAGAGAGAGATATTTTTATAAGTCATGATGGTTAGTATTAATAAGTATAATACGTAGAAAGAAGGCACAATACATATCGAATTGCCAATGAATTATCCTTCTAATGTAAAATAGGGGGGCCTAGTCCTAGTCTTGGCCGTAATCCCACCCATTTGTCTGCACAATGAATCTAACCACAATAAACTGCAATATGTACAGTATCAAACAAGAACAGTCAGGTAACTGCAGACCCTTTGTCCTGGTCACGCAATTGTAACCAAAGTAAGACCAATTTCTGGCGTCAGCACTCCAAACCGGATCCGGATAATCCTGTAACATATTGTGACCTCGGACCAGTGCTTTATAAGTTATGTGAGCAGACACATGGACAGACCCAATTTCAATACCCTTCTCCCCTCTTATAATCATGGGGCAAATATTATTGGCATTTACATATTTGTAACATTGCACTCCGTACTCCATCCCTCCATCCCTCCATCCATCCCTCCATCCATCCATCCCTCCCTCCCTCCCTCCCTCCCTCCATTCATCCATCCCTCCATCCCCCAGAGCTGCTGCAGTCTCGTGTGGAGGAGGAGTACCTGTGGCAGTGTAAGCAGCTGGGGGCCTACTCCCCCATGGTCCTGCTCAGCACGCTGCTCTTCTTCGCCACCAAGCTGTTCCGCTTCACCACGCTGGCGCACCACCGCCGCCTGGCCTTCGCCCACGTCTCCCGCCACACGCGCCTCACGCCCGCCGGCAAGACGGCTTACCTGCGCTTCAGAATCCCTGGCCTGGAGCCCGACGCCGCAGGTGAGTTGGGGGGGGACTTTGACACGACTTGATTTGTAAGGAACCACGGAACTAAGAGTTCTCCTCACCTGTTGTCGTCGTTATTATGCCCAGAGCTTAGTAGAAGGATGGCTCTGATGGTGCCCTTTGGCCCAATGGCTAGTTGAAGTGTGTTTGTGGAATTTATAAACTTATAATCTATCCAGGTACAGTACAGTACTTCTGTAAATATGCTTACTGTAAATATCACTGTTATGGGACATGCTGTTATTTAAATTTATGACTGCAAATGTGTAAGGAATGCATACTGTTACACTTGCATGCTTTGTTACTAGTTATTGACTGGTTTATGTTTGACAATTTACTGGTTTCTGTCAATGTTCTGTTTTAACCAAGAGTTGGTTGATTCATCTATTGACTGTGGTGGTGCTTGATTGAAAGCAGGTATCCAAACAGAGGCTGGCAGGCATGAGAATGTTCATGGTTTTTCAAAAATCCTTCTGTTTATAATATGAAGCATTTAAATGCTGAGCAGAAGAATGTGTTTAGTATTCATCAGCGACACTCACCACTATGTTCAAGTTTCTCTCAAGAGTGCTTCTTCTGTGTGGGCACACGCCTTTATTTCACTATTTCTTGTTGGCCTTCTCCGTAGCACTCACACGCATCTGCTTTTTTTTCCCACCACCCTAATATGTTACAGTGCTTGCCCTACCCGCGAAACGAAAGCTGGAGGACGATGACGACAGCCGGGAGAACGATCTAGAAATGCCAGAGAACAAAGATAACCCACTCCGCTGTCCAGTGCGGCTCTACGAGTTCTACCTCTCCAAATGGTACTGCCCCTGCCCCTGCTCCTGCCCCTGCCCCTGCCCCTGCCCCTGCCCTCTGAAAGCGCAAAGCGCTGATTTCCACAGGGACTGATGACATTCTGCTTTCTGGTTTTGTTTTTGTTTTTGTTTTTGTGTTTTTGTTTTTATTTATTTGATGTATTATCGATCCCTGTGGCCTGTTACTTCGTTTTCCCATCAGTATACAATCTGTCAAGCTGCCGTGCAAGCAAATTGGTTGGTTTATTTATTTATTTATTTATTTATTTCATTTGTTCCATAAAGGTGGAATAGGTATTGAGCAGTACATAACAAGAATTTTGCAACGATACATCAAAATGAAATGTCATGGTTACACTTTTGTGGGTGTGGAACAAGTCATAATGATGGATTTTGTCAAACTTGGGAAATATGTTCCACCCCCCTGGTTTGGTTTGAGACTTCTTTAAATACGGGTAGTCAACGGTTCTGTTGATTGTACATCGATCACACATGCCTTGTGATATATTGCTTTCTAGCTCTCTTTGTACAGTAAAGATAGCCGCTACAGTCTTTCTGTTCTCTCTCTCTCTTATCTCCCAGTTTGGAGTCTGTGAAGAAGCGTGCGGACTTGTTCTACCTCCAGCCAGAGCGCGTGTGCGACCCCAACAGCCAGCTGTGGTACTCGGACCAGCCTCTGGAGAACGCCATGCTGGAGAACCTTCTGACGCGGATTCAGGCCGTGCGGCAGGTGTATACCGGGGACACGGAGGACCAGAACAAGGCCACGTCCACTGATGAGAGCTCCTAACGGAAAACGCCACGCTTCAAGAAACGAAATAGAACCTTTTTCATGTTTTAGGATACTAAGTTGGAACTGTGTCTGTCTAACTTTTGGAGGCGTGATTGATTTTAAGGGTATTTTTGAGGGGGAGAAAAAAAATCTAGTGTTGCCCAAGCCGTTGAAAAAGGACTAAGGACATCAAAACATTTAAGCTGTATGTGTGAAAACATTTAAACTGTATGTGTCCTTTTGACTATTGTTACTGTTTTCGTTGACTCCTCGTTTCTCCCTCTTTGTTAGAGTGATTCGTTTTTTTTTATCTTTAAAGCTGTTTACACATTTATAATATGGAGGCCCACTCAGAGCTGCATCATGTTGGACAGTTATGTGAAATTAATATTGATCTCGCATTGACGCTTGAAAGTAATCAGTGTTCTCTTCGGTCAAAGGCTGAAATGACCTGGTCAGAAAAGACTGAAGAAGGGGTCATGGACACAAGGGGAACGATTTCCTAACTCACAAAGACTCGGCATCCTCCGTTATAAAGGACATGCTGATAAGCTGCTTTAAGGCACATTCAACATTCAGACTCGGGTCAGGGACCTCCGCTGATGCATGTTTGAATCGTCACTGTTACCTGCCCACCAATGTATGTGAATCATGACTTCCATGACGACCATAGTCTGCTGTTCGCTACTGAAACTAAACTCTCAACTAATTCAAAAAGGTTTGGTTGTATGGTAGAATTCATATTTGTATAACCAATAATGCAGTTTATTGTATATTAAGTTTTGCACCATGTTGTAAAAAAACAAAACAGTTGGTGGCCAAATCAGAATTACTGAATCACTCACCAAGTTTACTCACCAGGGTTCAGGTATGCTGTTGTCTATCTTCCGAGAGTTTTGGGGGATGACGGTGTTCCGTTAACCCAAAAGAAAATGGTGGAATGTGCCTTGAATAGTACCCCAGTAGCAGGTCTCTGTGATCACCTACCTCCAGTTTCACCCTGAGGTCTGAGGGCACACTCTTCTTTCCAGTGCAGTCAAGAAGAACCTCCTCTTAGGAGTTCTGGAGCACCTCAACATAATCTCTCATGCTGAAGAGAATAAAAGCATTTTTTTATTTAACCTTTGTCTGGTGTGTGTGTATGTGCATGCATGCATGCATGCATGCATGTGTGTGAGCAGGGATGGGCAGTATTTATGATGCATGTATTTCAAATATGTATTTCAAATACAAAATAGTATTTTATAATTTGTATTTTATTGGGTTGAAGAAAACGGCTTTGTGTTTTGTATCAAAATACTTTATAGGTGTGTATTTTTGTAGTTTAAAAACAATGCAAAATGTTCTTGATAAAACCAATTCTTTTGGTGATGTGATCTTATAAAATGTAGCCTCTGACTGGTGCTGACTTCAGGAAGATTGGCAACGTGTAGGTTGCTCACACACACACACAATTACAATCCCTCTCATACCAACCTCGAACTTCCTGAGAACTCAAATCGTTAGTTTCTTGAGAACTTTAATCATCCAATCAGAACACATGGAACCGGTTATGTGGTTGCCCTGCAACAGTGCTCAAAAAGTTGCCACGTGTATCAACACGAAAAAATGATACTTACTTAGACTAGTAAAGACCTTTTAAATATCTATGAAATTCCAAGTTGCTTGCTTGCTCCGTTTGTTTGATATGCTTGTTTGAGAATAGAATTTATTTTGCAAATGTTGCATTTATGTTTAATTAACTTTATGTAGGCCACTTTTTTAGTCACTGTTGTAGACAATAGCAATCAAAGTGGTCATTTTGATCTGTTAAGTTGACGTGTACAGTTGTAGACTGACTTTGTACAAACAGCTGTATAATATGCAGTGTATCTTTTCTGAAGAAGAAACAAGTTTGCAGTCAAATTAGTTTTGCACAGTATATACCTGTTGTCGCCTCCGCAACGGTTTTACCAGAGGTGAGATTTATGAAAAGGGGGGAAAAAGTACAGGTAAAACTGACTTATGCATAGACATGCACAACAAAAGTAGACCTCCAACTGTTTGCAAGTCACTGAGGAGTATGCAGATATTTCACAGCCTAGCTAGCGTACACTACACTGAAGTAAGGGCCATTGTCACATTTGCTACCATGGTAACAGAAGAGATCCATGGCTGGCACTGTAATGTGAATTGTAGAGCCACTGCCGTTGGGAGTGAAAATATAGAACAAATGTGATTTAGTGTGAGGTTGATGGTTTTGTTGTCTTATTTTTTATTTCCGATGCCTCAAGTCTGCAGGGACTGATGAGAGAGTGGGGGTAGGGGGTCCTCTGGCTTGTAGAGATAATTGCACCACTTGGGTTGTGGATTTGAGTGGCCTTGTCTTTGCATTGAGTGCATAATTTACACCTTCTGTGTCAAAAGGATAACGCGATGTTTGCGTCACTCTTCCCTGTATTCTTTTCTTTTGCCTTGAATGCAATCCCGAGTATGTTCCTTTGCCTGAACATGATGAACAGAGTGGATGGAGAACTGCCGGCACCAATGTGTTGTATTGCTTGTGCTGTAGAGTGTGCATGTGTGTGATTGTGTGTGCGTGTGTGTGTGTGTGGGAGTGAGCAGGGCATGAGGAGAGAGATGTGCGCGGGCTTAAGTGTGAGCAGAGAGTGTGTGTGGGAGACAAATAGGAGAGATGGGCTAGATGTGCAAAGATAAAATCACAAAAGCTGTCAGAAAATACTGCAGTTTTTATTTTTGTTTTGTGCGTGTTTTCACCTATGTGTTTCGTCAGGTGACACATCAAGATCAAAATCCAAACAACAAAATATCTCTTCACGCCTCACCTGTGGCACAATGCATTGCATTCCATTAACTCAGTTTCATGTGGTTTCAAATGAGACCTGAGTGTCTTCAGGGGTGCTTGTGGAAACTGGATCTCCTGGGAGGGTTTAGGCTGATTTCCCTTGTGTTCCTTGTCTGAAGAGGAAATGTGAGCCAGGTCAGACCCAAAATGAGGCAAAAGTAAGTGAGAACAGCAAAGCAGGGGACAGAGAGAAAGACTCAGAGCTCCAGATAGCCACCAAAGCCCTAAAGCAGCTTCAGAGCACGGGGGAGGGGTATCAGTGATTGAGAGGCAGAGAGAGAGAGTGAATGTGTGTGTGTGTGAGAGACAGAGAAAGAGAGAGAGAGAGAAAGAAAGAGGGGGAGCTGACGGTGTTGAAATAAGGGTCCATTTGTCAAACAATCAGTGCTTCAGTGGGAGTGAAGACACGATCGGCAAGATTGTGAGGGAATGCAAGCTCTGTGGATATGCCTGGACGGATGACACATTTCTGCTGTTGGACTCTCGCCTGGAACTCAGGGTGCTGCTCATCTGCTGTGGGGAGGACGATGCTGGCGATCTGATTGTTTTTGTAGACGAAACCCCCCGTCACACCACTTATGGGAAAGTGGACGGCTGTGAGGACCGTTCTGAAGAGGCGAGGCGGTGCAAAGTGGGGCGACACTCACCTCTAAGGTACGCGTGATGCTGCAGCTGTTCTCGTTGTTTATTTTAGCCCCAATAACAGATATCTCACAGCTGACTTTCAGATCTGTGTGAGGGGTTGCCGAACAAAAAGTGCTGCTGTTTGCCTCTGAAGTCCAGGATCTCTAAAGCGTGTTAGGTAACGCTGTGCTATATAAATGGACAAATCTATTTTTAACTTTTAGACCTTAGTCATTATTCCCTGATGGCAAACTTTGAAATGTTCCTGCCTTTTTCTTAAAAAAGTATTTTTCTTGATCCTTTCAGAATAAAAAAAAAACCCATTGTGACCCTGGAAAATACCTGTTATGCAAGAAGTCATTGACAGCTGTTGCTTTCAAGCAGATGTAAAGGGAGGTTTGAAGCTAATGGAAAATCGATAACTATGTTTGCTCGAAAGATGCTCTCGCCTCTAAATGTGGACCCCCAGCTCTCAGCATCCCTCATCATCTCAATGGTGCTTGTGCATTAATTGCGTTCATTTTGTCTGGATCATCTAAATGCTCCTTTCAGGCTGGGGCACCTGAGTCACAGAGCAGATTATTTGAACGCAGACAGACACACACACAGCCCCCATCCTGCCTTGAAGTCTCTGATCGGTGATTATTGGAGCGCCACTGCTTCAGAGGGAATTATAAAGCACCTTGTCAGGTAAAGACACCGAAAGCCATGGGGAAGCCACTGAGCAGGCCTGGCTGTTTGAGACAAAGCCCGTGCTGCTCTAAGAAGGGCGAAGATGGCGACGCCTTCAATGAAGATGGCTACATTCCCCAGCGCTCCATCTATGACACTATGTGCATCAACGAGCACATTGACCACGGCTCAGCCCACAGCACCCTCGGTTCCAGAGGGGCTCAGAACGCCGCCTTCCCCAGTAATGGCTCTCTGGAGCCGATTCAGTTGGACATTTTTGACAAACGATCACCTCAGGTTTCGTCCTTTGGGAGGAGGCTGGACGAGAGGGTCATCTTTGACTCGCTGAAGCTTGCACATGACGAGCAGACCCGGTCTCCGGGAGGATACGTGAGAACGGTGTCCCCCAGTGTGTCTTGCAGTTCTGCCCCTTGCGGAAGTGGCTCCATGAACAAACGGTACCACCACCAGGACAGCGGGAAGAAGGAAAACCTCTGCCGCCATTCTTGGAAAGTCGTGACGCCTCCAAAGTATCCGGAATGTATCGAACTGTCACCGGGCGAGAAACACCTGCTCAACCCCGGCATGGCCTTTTTCCCTGGGAGCCTTTCTTCCCCACGCTCACCCCAAATTTCCCCGTTCTCTGGTTCACCCCTGTCTGCTGGTGCCCACACCCCGCCAGTGTTCTTCTCCCCAGGGAAGCCCCTACTGTTCCACCAGGAACAGTTCCACAGGCAGTCCCTGCCGGCCAAGTTCCAGCCCCATCCATTGACATCACCCCTCTCCGAACTCTCGGTCAGCGCCCTTCAGTACGACCACCCCTTCTCCCACTGCATGGACAGCCTGACGATGGAGCGGATGGACAGAAGGATGCTGGTGTCCATCACACAGAGTATAGAGGATGATGTGTTTGGGGAGGTGGAGACCAAACCCATTGACTCAAAGGTCAGACCTTATCCTCCGACACCGGAGCCAGAAAATGACACGGCCCCGCTCTTACAACCGCCGGTGTCCCAACCTCCCGCGAGGTCGCCGGTGATGATGGAGTCAACCTGGCCCCGCAGGCTAATCGGGCGGAGGAGGACAGTGAGACAGGGGGGCGCTGTCCACAACCTACCGATCCTCCCGCCTCTTCCCTCTGTGCTGAGACGGTGCGTGACGGACAAAAAGACTCTACCTCGCCTCTCCCCTTTCCCGGAACACCAAGCAAAGGTTGACGTTGCCCTCTTGGGAAAATCTCCTCTTAAAGGCGAGCTCCTAAAGGACTGCAGCTTGCAGGACTGGAAGATCCTGAAGGAGATCGAGGAGCGCAAGGGTGTACCACCAAATAGCAGCCAGCAGGAAGTTAGCCCGGAAGTCATCCAGGAAGAGGAAGTGCAAGAGGAAGAACCGAGCAAAATGCCAACTGTCGTGGAAAGAGATGAGCCGGCACCGAAAGAGTCACAAGTCACAGCGGCCGGGAACACAGATGAGGAGAACTGGGACGCTGTTTTGGAGATGGTGAACAATATGTGGGACGAGGCCTGGGAGGACCAAGAGACCCAGCTCACAGGCTCCCTAAGGCAATGTTGGCCGTTACTCCAACCGCCAACGGGCTTTGGGGGGTCCCAAGCCCCCTCTTGCTCCAACTCATTGGTTGGGGTGGAGGATCTCCTGGACATGGAAATGATGAACAAGGATGAGCTGAAGGACTCAAAGGAAGCCAAACTCCAGGCCTTGCTTCAGCATTCACTCTCCACTGAGTCACAACAACTGGAAAAGATAGAAAAGAAAGCTGTTAGGGGGATAATTCATGTAGTTGACAAACAGCCAGAACAGACTGCAACCTCTATATGCCTTGATCTGATTACAGTTGAGGCCCAAGTATTGATGGCAGAGGAACATGTTAACAGTTCTTTGAAAATGAGCACTGTCAATGAAGAATCGCCAGATTCCAATCACACACTCGAATCAGACAGTGGGGTGTATTTGACCAACCGCAGTCACACTAGTCAAGATGACTTTACTGTGGATGTAGACAGAACCTTAACAGACATAGACATGGGCAGTACAAGCTCATTAAACCAGGTAGAAGAAATAGCAGGAGATCAATCATGCAGAAAAGAAGAAACGACTGCAAAAACCTATAGAAACAAGGTTGTTATACAGTCCTCAGTAGTTGGGGACCTGCTCTCTGATCCAAAAGAAAGCAACAGGGGTTCATTTAAAAACCCACAGCACAGACCCCAGTTTAAAAATCCAGAGTCTTGGAAGAGTGAGAACAAAACCACTGTGATTAGGGCTGGTACAGATTCGCCTTTGCCCCTCTCCCCATCTAAACACATGGCCCGGGCCTCAACAAAACTGCTGGACTGTGGTGACATGGATCCTTTCGTCGCCACAGATAGTTTTGTATACTTGGCAGTGTCTGCCAAACCACAGGAGCTATCTACCACAGTGAAAGCAGTTCAGAAGGAGCCACTCCCCTCTGTCACCTCTACCAGGCCCTGTTTGAATCCTGACGAGTGTGATTTCCTCTCCACGGACAGCTTTGTGTACCTGGCAGCACCAGACTGCCACTTGATGGGCACTGAAGGCCACTCCATGTGCTCCGGCTCGAAGGACTCCGATTCTGACGAGGACAGTGGCTCGAGGGTGGACTGTGCGGCTGGGTCCGCAGTCGAGGACAGTGACTGGGACTCGGACCTCTCCGACTCGGAGCCTGAGGGGTCATCATCGGCCAAGCCCGGGTGGGATCTCTGGGACGAACTGGAGCAGGAGGTGCTTCCGGGGCTGTTCGACGGGGACGAGCAGGAGCAAGAGCTGGAGAAGCTGTGCGGAGTGGCTTTGCAGCAGCAGCAGCAGCAGCGACAGATTGGCTGGCAGGCTGGGCTGGCCTCCGAGGCTTCTGTCGCTGACGGAGACGCTCAGAAGGTTCTGGCAGTGTCGGAGAGCACAGAGGGGGAAGAGATTCACACAGAGGTAAAGTCTGTACGCTAGCTGTCCATCTTACATAGCCAAAGATAGTCTAAAGCATGAGCATGAGTCACCTGCTCACCACAACACCCGACACATCAGCCAGTGTAATAAAACATTTCCATTTATTCCTCCAGTGAAAGGCAATTGTTTTTCAATAATTTTTTAAACAATACACTGACCCAATTTTTCAATATACAGTACCTAGTATGTCTTCTCAACTAAGTTTTCTCAGATCTTAACCATAAATTGGAGACAAATGATACAGACTTTCCAAATGTCTCTAGTGTTTCCGTTTTGTTTTGTCATGTATATCAATTTGTTTACCAAGTGCTTTTGACAGAGTTGTTCATTTTATATTATGCTTGTGGAACCTATCAATGAAGTTGTTGCTTTTAGTCATTTAGACACATTGCAATGCTGTATTTTTGAATCAGGAATCACATATATTGAGGAAATATGCCATTAAAAATAATATCAGAAGCACAGTGAAAACATTCTAATGCAATATGCTATATTTATGCTATTTGGACTTATTATATATTTTGTATGATGTTGGCATAAATCCTGACTACTATGTATGTGATGGGGTGAGTGAGATGAACAGGATATATAAATATATATATATATATATTAGTCTATCAGTTCAGTAATGCTTTAGTAAATAATCATTTGCCGTGGATAGTTGACACAGCTCGCTCTGTGTGACATATTTCCCAAAGGAAACTGCACTCTGCCTGTTTGTGTGAGTACTGTAGATATGAGGGCTTACTGTTGAGATGCATCAGTGTGCGAATAAAGTGCAAAAAACCCATCAAGGCTTGAAGTCTGAAGTCTCCCGTCTCTGTTTGCATTTTCCCTCCTTTCCAGTCGTTCTGTGCACTACAGTAAATTTACCGGTGAGCACCAACTGCATTTATGTCGCTTTGACACCTAACCTACCGGCAGATCATCACGCTCCATCCTACTCAGTAGCCTTTTCCTCCACAAGTGTCTGTCCATCTGCCGCATGGCCTAGAAATATAAAATATCTCATGTGTATTATATGGGGTGTGTGTGTATGTGTGTGTTGGGCAACGTGAAGAGGCTGCCTATCTGTGGGGCTATTTCTGGTTAAATTAATTAGTTCAGTCTAAACGAGGCCAAATTTAATGCATTACGTGCCAAGTATGATACACAGGAGAGGGTTGCTCCGCCAAGTGACATGCTCTGATACGCCATGTTCTCCTATGTTCCTTATTGCTTTGGGGATGTTTTGCTTCACTGCCCCTCTTTTCTGCCACTCCACAATAATTCATATTCTGTATTCCGTCCAGCAAAACTGACCTTCCATCTGGTTAATGCGGGGTGGGGGGTTAGGTAGGTGTATGTGTGTGTGAGAGAGAGAGAGAGAGGGAGAGGGAGTGTATGTATGTGTGAGTGTGTGTGTGTGTCTGAGAGAGAGAGAGAGAGAGAGAGAGAGAGAGAAAGAGAGGGAGGGTGAGTGTATGTGTGTGTGTGTGTGTAGGTGTGTGTGTATGTGTGTGTGTGTGTGAGAGAGAGAGAGAGAGGGAGAGGGAGTGTATGTGTGTGTGTGTGTGGTGTGTGTGTGTGTGTGTGTGTGTGTGTGCATGTGTGTGTGTTGTAAGAGTTTTATTTTGGGGTTCATATCCTGGACTACTTGGCTGAAAACAAACTAATACCTAGCAGCATGCACACCTTGTAAACACCGTAAAGCCGACTCGATAATATGTGAGTATGATATTCACAGGTTATATTTATTTGATGATAGAGGTGTTGGATGTATATTTCACTGTTTATTACAGGTCGGCTCATGTGTTCTCTCTCTCTCTCTCTGTCTGTCTCTCTGTAACTCTTTCCTCTCTGTCTGTCTCTCTGTGTCTACCTCTTTCCTCTCTCTCTTTGTCTGTCTCTCTGTAAGTCTTTCCTCTCTCTCTCTGTCTGTCTCTCTGTAAGTCTTTCCTCTCTCTCTCTGTAACTCTTTCCTCTCTCTGTTCTTTTCACTGTCTCCATTTCTCAGCTCCTCTGTTTATCTGTCTGTGGATGTGTGTGTGTTTACTGGAGAATTGAGCATCTGTGGTGTGTGGTCTCTGTGTGCGTGTGTACTAAAGGATTCGGAATTAGTTTATGTCAGTGTGTGTCTGTGTGTATGTGTGTGACTGTCTCTCATTCCCTGTCTTTGTGTGTGTGTGTGTGTGTGTGAAGGATTTAGCATCTGTGCTTGTGAGTATGTCTCAATGTTTGTATGTTTTTTTCTGTGATTGCATGTTATAATCACTATGTTTTTGTGAGTGCAGCAGTGTGTGTCAGTAAGTCTAGCTATGGTTATACATATATATATATATATATATATATATATGTGAATGTGTGTGTGTGTGTGTGTGATTTTATGAGCACACACTTGTTTGCACTGGGCATGTGTGGATGGAAGCAAGAGCAAGCGTGTGGGAGGGTGGTGGGTGGATGGATGAATCACTCACAGGAATATTTGCCCTGTTCCCTCTCTCTCTGGCCGACGCGATTAAGATGTGAGCTCTGATGGTTTGCCTGTTGATTCTCTATATGCCTGCTCATCGCCAGTGCTCGAGCAGTGAATAGCACATCCATAGGTGATAATTTCAGTGACTCCAGCACAGTGCATTCACCTAGTGTCAGCCATTACCTTGGCCGTTAAAATAGACTTTGCTGGAGAATAATAGAAATTGGTCGATGTTTTTTTTTTCTGCCATTAAGTGAAAAGAGGCAAGACGGGAAATTGACTGAAAAGGTGTGTGAGAGTATGTGTGATGTGTGAGTTTGTGTGTGTGTGTGTGTGTGTGTGATGTGTGAGTATGTGTGTGTGTGTGTGTGTGTGATGTGTGAGTATGTGTGTGTGTGATGTGTGAGTATGTGTGTCTGTGTGTGATGTGTGATGTGTGAGTGTGTGTGTGATGTGTGAGTATGTGTGTGTGTGTGTGTGTGTGTGTGTGTGATGTGTGAGTATGTGTGTGTGTGTGTGTGTGATGAAAGAAGGAGACGTGGAGAGTAGGAGTGTGGTCGGAGAGTAGGAGTGAAGTAAACGCTGGTAGCTGGAGGAGAGAGATCAAGAAGTGCAGCTTATGTAACATGTAAATGAAAGTGTCCTGGGCAGCATGTGCTGTAGAGTGTTATTTTTATACGTGTTTTAGGTGAGGAACAGAATTGGTGTGGGCTGCATGGGAGGGGGGCTGAGGCTGTCTTAAACAGAGAAAGAGGGAGAGAGCGCGGGAGAAAAGAGAACTTGGGAGAGAATGAGACTGTTTTTAACAAAAGAATCAATTTGTTTGGAGAATGAGGACATATTGTATTTTCTGGCAAAGGAGAATGCTATGTTTTGGGTCGATAATTGTATTGATAATCAATACAGATACTGTATTAAAACCCAGAGGATAAGGCATTAGCAATCCATAAGGGTCATACATATTAATGGAAAACAAATTTATTCATATAGACTCTGAATGTCTCCAAAAGCAAGTTTGCAAGACCATAACAAAAATGCAGAATAAATGTAACAACAATGCAGATTTAATCTTAAATAACCAGTGTAAGAGCCTTTTGTATTTAAATACTAATAATGCTTTAAATAAATAATAACTTTGAAATGAAAACAATTTGTCGGCAAACTAACTCTAATTATATGGCAAACTAACAATTATAGTTAATAAATAATTATAGTTGTAGGAATTGTAAAATTCAATTATAGTTATTGTATGTGTGCTATTATGAAATAAACTACACTTTTAGTCTTTGTGATCTATCTGAATATATTCTGGGATTTAAGTGTCACAATAAAACCAAATATGCTATGACTATTGTATTTTGTGATTTCGGATTACAGGTGTTCTCATTGTAAACACAGCATACATAAGAAAATATGTAAAAAACAGAAACAAGAAACAGTGCTTTGCCACGTATAGAGTAAACACAGATATACAGTGAAAAAAACAAACATAACATACACAACACATATCAGCTATGAAGTTAAACATTTACAGATACGTCCTTAACCCTATTTGGCTTTTTTAAACTACTTTTCCCTGTATTTTAAGTGTAGAATTTTTCTAGTTTAACAGAATGTAGATGTGACAAATTATACCATCTTGAGTTATAACTCAACATGTAAACATGTTGAGTTATAAACTTGTAAGGTGTGTGTCCAGTCCTCAGGCCCCCTTCAGGAGATATGTCACAATTTAGAGGTGGCCATTTCCTCTTTCTTTTCCTTACTGAGGTTCTGGGTGCTGGTCATAGTGGGGTCAACCCACTGTGCTCGGGACTGTGGTCGGGGCGGCGCTAGGTTAATCAGCTCATGATTCTGAGCAAAAACCTGCCTGTCATGATTGACACGGACCCTGAACAATTTATGGCATCGTTTGCAGATCAGATAGAGCATCTCGATGATGCACATGAAGATGCACACTGCCGAGGTCACCACCATGAAGAGGGTAAAGATCTTCTTCTCGGTGGGTCGGGAGATGTAGCAGTCCACCGTGTTGGGGCACGGCTCCAGGCTGCATTTGGTGAGTCGGGGCATGTCGTAACCCTCGTAGATGTAATAGAGGATGTAGAGGAAGCCCGCGTCCAGACCGGCCTTGAAGACCAGGCTGATCAGGTAGGTCCACCACAGGCCGCCACGCTTCTTCCCCGGGTTGGAGTAGAGGTGCGTGCCGTCCGTGTGGGTCGTGGTGTACTTCCGGTCCTTCTCCTCGCGGAGCTTGACGTGCGCCATCACCATGAACGACGGGCAGGTGACGAAGATGAGCTGCAGGGCCCACAGGCGGATGTGGGAGATTGGGAAGACGCTGTCGTAGCAGATGTTGGTGCAGCCGGGCTGGCGAGTGTTGCAGATGAAGTCCTTGTTCTCGTCACCCCACACCCGCTGGGCGGCCACCACAAAGACCATGATGCGGAAGACGACGACCATGGAGAGCCAGACGCGGCCAAAGGCGGTGGAGTACTTGTTGACCCCGCTGAGGAGGCTCTCCAACGCAGACCAGTTCATGCTGGCCGGACGTCAGTGCACTTGTCTATGCATACACACCAGAACATAACACACCGACAGCTGTTAAGTTGCTGTACACAGAGAATTGGGAAACAGCTGGCACAACCATACCTGCATACTGTGTCTGCAAGCTACCACATACTATATTTTGCTAATTTTTCTGGTGTTGATCAATCATGCATATCATTTGATAATCAATTCTGATATTCTAATATCTGATAGTTCACTTTTAAGATTGAACTGACAGTCTTTGACCTTGGAGTCAACTGTCTTCATAACAGCCATGTGTGGATAAAAAACAGGGGGCAGCCGTGGCCTACTGGTTAGCACTTCGGACTTGTAACCGGAGGGTTGCCGGATCGAACCCCGACCAGTAGGCACGGCTGAAGTGCCCTTGAGCAAGGCACCTAACCATTCACCCGTCCCCGAGCGCCGCTGTTGTTGCAGGCAGCTCACTGCGCCGGGATTAGTGTGTGCTTCACCTCACTATGTGTTCACTGTGTGCTGAGTGTGTTTCCCTAATTCACGGATTGGGATAAATGCAGAGACCAAATTTCCCTCACGGGATCAAAAAGAGTATATATACTTATACTTATAAATTACAGGAGAGAATGGAATGGAATGGAAGGAAACACAAAACTAATCACTGCCATCTTTACACTTGGGAGCTTAAAGGGTTGGCAGATTTGTGTGTGACCTAAAGGGCAAATTTGGAGTGAGCCATACACACGATCGAAACTACCCAACTTCACCTTTTGATTTTGCTCTTTTGTGTTTTCCCAGCAGCTTGAAGCTGATCAGTTAAAACAGCTGTTGGTGTGGTCAGCTGTTGATGTCATAGACCACAGCTATTTACACAACTAGGATATTCATTAACTTGTCTTAGCATGTCTGGTATTGTATCAACCTTTCTGATAATATCACACAAATATAATTTTTTAGTCAAATTAAGGATAAATCAGCTGTAACATTAACACATGGTGACACTGGCTCAGCATTTAACTGTTAAGTCATAATCAGTAGTAATAGCCATAATCAGTAATAGTCATAATCAAACATGTAATGGCTACAGAAGGTGAATACTATGGAACTTGGAGTTGATAATCATTCTTTCTGAGTAAAGTGTTGAACTTGGTATTTATGGAAAAGGAACGGAAATGCTGGCAGATGTAAATACCATCACTACATCTCTATCCTCTCTAGCATGATGAGCAGAGCATTTGAAACACAACGCACCGAGATTTGACTGGCAAATTACAATCCTTCCCCTGCTAGTTTTCTATCGCAAAGATAATCTATAACATGAAACATATTTAATTTTTTAACAAAGAAAACAAAGAACGTTCCATGAATCAGATTCTTCAACGGAGAGTACTATCAGTCAAAAGTGTGGACACACTTTCACATTTATGGTTGTAAAACTAAACTTAACAAAAAAGGGTAAACAAATCAAAATGTTTATATTTTGGCTCTTCAAAACAGACGATTTTTGCTGTGATGGCAACATTTCATACTCTTGCCATTCTCTCAACCAACTTAACCCTCTATGGTACAGTGTTGCCTGTAGGCAACATAGCCTATTTTGCCTTGTTGAAATAAAATGAGACATCCCTTAAAGAAGTAAATACTAGACAACTCAATACTAACCAATGAAAATGCAAAATAGTGGTCACATGCCCCACAGGCAGCTATTTTGACCCTTCTTTCAGCAGATGCACACGTTTGGCTTGGTATCATATTTTCTCCCTAGAAAAGTGTGAATTTCACTAATTTCCCTCAAGTTTACATTCTTCACAAAAACTGACAACCTTCATTGATAAGTAAAGATGTATTTTCAATCATTTTTATGTATATAAAATAATGTATATAATTTAAAAAAATAGCAAAAATTCTGCATGTTGCCCACAGGCAACATTGTACCGTTATGGAATCAGAATAGGCCTTTTGTGATATAATTTAAGGAATGTAGGGGAGTTTTTACTTATAGTAATGATTTTTGCTGCTTTTAATTTTAATATAATCTACATGATGATTTGAAGATATTATGATTTGTTTTATGATAGCGTTCCACAATGGTACAATGTTGCCTGTGGGCAACAGGTGAATATGATACGATACTTTGTTTTACTTTTTTGCGAAAAATAAATAATATTATGGGGTAAAAACTACATAATCCTGTTTTCTATGTCTTTGGTTAAATACAAATATCTTATAAACAAATATGCCTTATTATTTTGTATAAGAAAACTTACATAGTTTAATGTTTTCCATTATGGTACAATGTTGCTTACAGGCAACGGTTTTATAAAAATAAAATAAAATATATATTTAAAAAAATCTTCCCTAATTTTGTTTAAGTGTAAGTATTTTTAAGCAGGAAAGACATTACAAACATTTTTTTCCCCATTCAGATCATAATGCGTACCATAGAGGGTTCATATTAGATTCTTCAAAATAGCCATTTTTACACAATATTTGTTTACCACGTGTGTTAAGTCATAGTTTTGAGTTTTGAGTTTTGTTCTACATTGTAAAGACAGAAAAAGTCAGAAAATGAAAGACCCATAAATGTGATAAGTGAGTCCAAACCTTTGACTGGTAGTAGTGTACTACAGTATATGTATTTATTCATGGGATGAAGTGTTCAGACAAATTGGAGGATTTCCTACAATAACTACACTTAACAACAATAACAAACACCCCACTCAGTCCACAGTGCTGCACATGTGCATACGCCAGTATCACACATGGATCAAGGTAAACACTGAATAATGATTCTCCCATAACAAAATTATGGGGAATTATGGAAGATGACAACAGCTTCAAAAATGACTTGACCATGTAGATGAGAACATCAAAGAAACATCAAATCAAATTATCAGGGATTGTCATGCTATTCCAGATAAGACTTGATTGCATTTTAATTTGCATTAAGTTTTGCTGTGTTAGCACTATACCTGATAGTCAGGGTTCAGTGTGAAAAGAGAGTCCTTTTTTCCCAAGTAATTATATCCTCACACTGTGCTATAATTCAGTCTGTTGAGGAGTAAATCAACATGGGTTTGAAATAAGACTGAACTCAAAATCCACACTTTTTTAAACCACCATGTCTGATATTCTGAATTAAAATTCTGTTAGACTAATATCTCAAAAAGGTTGAAGATATGGCTGGGTTTTGTGGCTAACAGCGATACGGCATTCTATGCCCTCCCGGATAAAAGCACTTGAACTACCGGAAAAGCTTCTGGGAAATTGGATTTTAAAGCAATGAGGAGTACATGATGCTGAACAAGCAGGAACAAAATTGTTTAACATTAATTTGACTGGTCATGTCCGTGAAGTGTGAATCATAATTTCTTAGCCATATTCCCCCTATTTTGAGTAGATGCCTGACAGACAATTTTGGCATGAGTCAGAACATAGCCCTTCTCAAAAAAGACGCTTCACCATTCTGTTCCAACATGTTCTTTGGTTAAGACCATCTTGGACTACATTTTCTGAAAACACAGATAATGAAACTGATCTTACCTGATTAGAAACTCCTGTCTCACAGAAGTCAGAAAGAAAGTGAAAGACAGAAACCGCATTCGCAGACTAAAATAAATAAAAACGCAGTGTGATCTTTGCTTAAAAAATCTCGCCAAACCTGATCTAGGCCTCCTGGAAAAACACTGAGCGTGTTTGCAAAGGCCAGGGCCAGGTGTGTGCTTAGTTCTGTCTGGCAGTGGGGTATGTCATCCCACGATGGATGGTTGTGAGGGTGTGGGAGGTGTCTCTTATTCATAAGGTGTACTTTTACACGGGCTTGCAAAGGGTGGAAGTGCAATGGAACCCTTTCCTGCAACATGAGGAAACAGCCTCTTCGAAGGTATGGCCATAGTCACACCCAGAAGCACAAGCACACATATGATTGTGCACATGCATAGACACACACAAACAGATACACACACGCACACACATGGGGGAAATCCAAGTGTGCTAGTTTTGAAAAATATTGTTTTCTTTACTAGTATCTATATAAAGTGATCTGATTATCATGATGAATATGATTACAGCTTGTATTAGGTATGCATCCCATTCCAGTGTCATATGTTGTCTGTAAATACCTGGCATTTACTGTTTATACATTTAATTAACAATTAACATAATAATTCCCGTTTAATTATGAATAATTAATTAGCAATTATTAGGCTAATTAACATTTAGTTAATTAAATAAGGGTGAGTATGTGATTGGTAAGAACAGCTCCCATTCCTTGGATACCAAAATAATAAAATAAACAGCCTAATTAACGTGCGTTGCGTTGTTACATTTCAATCCCCCCCAACCCCACCACAAACACACACACACACACACAACCCATAAATTCTCATCTCCACCATACGATGGAGACACAGTACGGTTTATACGCTGTTCTAACCCAATAATGTTGCATTTGTTTTGTCATATCGAATTAGTTTTAATGAATTATATGGAATATTGATATTGTTTAGATGTTGTTGTGCATGAACGATATATATATATATTTTTTTTTCATTTCCATTTGATGCATCTTTGCCGAATGTTCGACGTACTGAACGATGACGTGACGTGGTATACTGCCCTAGTAACCCCGGTTTTGTTGGCTACACGCTGGTGAACAAACGGATAATGTAGCTGGCTACCTTGCTAGCAACTGCTAGTAATCCGTTCCCAACTGGATTAACTCGGTATTCTCATGTACCGGCTGTTCTTCGTAAGTATACTCTTTTTACATTAATTGTTTCGATTAGTAACATCTAAAGCGCGCAACGGGTTCTTTCGGCGATGACTTTTAAAATCGACCGGCTAGCGAGACCGTTCAATTGAGTTAACGTTATATGGCTAGCATACTAGCATTACACCTCAACAGCTTTCAAGAAACATTTTGATGATCATGATTGCAACTTGTCATTTAACGTTATTCTGTCAGCGTGCGTCTCGGTGGGATAGATAACAGAAGTAATGAAAGGGTGTGATATCCATTAGTACAGAAGTGTCTGCTGACAAGATTGATTCGGTGTGTGACTGGAGGTAAACAAAACGAGATTATGCTAGCTGGGTAGCTAATGCTAGCTAGCTGGTAAATGTCATTAGGTAGGTCAGGGTAAATTACTTCTCGCAACACAATGGTTTACGTTAGCTGCCAGCTAACCTGCGAGCCAACATTAGCTAACGACGTTGGCTTTGGGCTTACAAAAATCATTCATCATTTCCGTGAATCGTCGATACATCAATACTTAGCTTCTAGGCAGGCAAATCTATCTGTTGCCTCTTTAACGTGGGACAAATGCCCCTGGACCAAGGGATGGAGTATAACGTTAACATCGTCCACAACATAGACTGTGTTTTGAACTGAGATTGGTTTTGCTAGCGGACCGGTTGATGTTCTAGAAGACATGCCATTAAATGGTCTTTACATGCAAGCTAGTTTGTTAGCTAGCCAACAACAGCGGCTACTCTTTTAACGACGGAACCACATGATTTCAGTGTACATCACTGTAGTTGAATATTCCTGGTTCACAAGGTAACCAAAACAAACCCTAACGTTACAGGTAGGTAACGTAACGTTAGCTGGCTAGGTTAAGTTAGCCAGGTAAATCAGGCCTTTTCGGAGTCAAGAGAATTTCCGAAGGTTCACTGATCTTGCTGCTGTGGGAAAATATTGGATATAGTTATATGACGTCTGGCGCTAAATGGTGAGCAAGAGCGGTTACTTATTCATTCTGACAAGTTAAGTTGTCGTTTGCGTTAGCACACACCGCAAATGTAAAAAATCATGTAACGTTGTGCTATTTTGTTCATACGTCACATGTGGATGTGCTGAAGAAGGTTGTCTCTTTTTTCAGATGCCAGGTGGAGACAGAATCTAATGGTGTGGATAGAATGCGGAATTCTTACAGAGTTTTCTTTACACCTGATGAAAGTAAGTAGCCTACGTTTTAGCTAATGCACGCGCCATACCATTTTATGGCGTATCACATTCGGGAGACAGAAACCATGGCAACGATCTGTTTTCACACGTAGTCTTTGGCAGTTTTATCGAAGTGTTTATTTGTCCTGGCGAGGACGTGTTTGTCATACAATCCGTTTAGTTCCGGCCTTCGGTGTAAAGTATTATCCTTATTAAGTATGAAAGTAATAACACACTGAAAATTGCTCATACATTCACGTAATGCTCTTTTCTGTGTTGTCATGGTTACAGGCTGTACATTTATGGCGTTTGTGAGTGTTAGTGGAGACTTCTGCCAGGCCCAGCACCTGGTCATTGTGGACAAGTGAAGAGAGTGGCCTGCCCTATGAGGACAACACTGCCGCGTCGCCCCGCTAGTACACAGCACTCCAGCGGAGAGGCTGCTTTACCCACAGTTCCAAGTGTATGCCTTGGCTTGAGCCAATTCAGCCATTAGAAAGCCATCACTTTGTTTTTGTTTTTTACTCTCTCAAAACGCCAACAACTCACCACACCCTTCTGAATGGGGTAATTTGAAATCGGAAGTCAGAAGGAGAGCCCACCTTCTTCTATTTTTTTTTTTGCATTTCTTTTTTTTTTAAAAAAGAGAATTGGTTTATTGTATTTCTTTTGTTATTTTTATACTGCATTTTTCAAATATCCCTTAGGCTGACTTGATCTCTCTCCCTCCCGTTACCGCAGTCAAGTTCCGCAATCGATCCGGTTTTTGAAAGGTAGTCTCCTCAGAATCGTTTTCTCCCCTCCAGTCTGTCAACATGAACCGTCCGGCCCCTGTCGAGATCTCCTACGAGTGCATGAGGTTCCTCATCACGCACAACCCTACCAACTCCCAGCTCACCAAGTTCACTGAGGTAAAAATAACTGAGATGCTGCTTGTGTGGTTGGTGATTTGTATGGGTATAATGACATGACAAGTTTTGGTTAGCTTTGGTCAACATCCAAAATTGTGCCACAGTGTACTCTATACTGTACTATAATATATATTGTACTATAATATTCTAAAGGTTTATTCTACTCTCTCCCTAGGAACTGAAGGCATTTGGGGTGCAAACCCTTGTCCGTGTGTGTGAGGCCACCTATGATAAGGCACCAGTGGAGAAGGAGGGTATTGAAGTTCTGGTAAGAGAGTTTACTTTTCAATCACACAATATGCTCTCAAGTGTGAAGAACATATCTCATTCTCTTGTTGCAACTGAATGTTTTTCTGAGCAAACAGTCTACAGATTACCCTATTCTTTCATGTCTGTCGGCAGTTTGGTATATTTGAGAATGGAGTCAAAGTAAATTTTAGTCTGTTTTTTACCTTGTGCTATATTGCTATTATAAGTATAAGTATATATACTCTTTTGATCACGTGAGGGAAATTTGGTCTCTGCATTTATCCCAATCCGTGAATTAGTGAAACACACACAGCACACAGTGTACACACAGTGAGGTGAAGCACACACTAATCCCGGCGCAGTGAGCTGCCTGCATCAACAGCGGCGCTCGGGGAGCAGTGAGGGGTTAGGTGCCTTGCTCAAGGGCACTTCAGCCGTGCCTACTGGTCGGGATTCGAACCGGCCAGGTCCGAAGTGCTAACCAGTAGGCCACGGCTGCCCCAGGTAATTTAGTAACTACTACAAAGGCAGTTTAATCAATAAATGCATTTGAATAGTGCTTGCTAGTAGATGATACATCTACATAAATGTAATAGTTACCTTTCCTTGGGAGGATAGCAGCAAACAGCCTGACATTGGTCTTACATTAATGTGAGCTATGATTCGTACCAGGGATAATACCCATTCCCTTTTTACATGGTCTGTGTGGAGATATGTGGGATTTTCAGGCTTTTGGTATTGTGGTCTCAATTATTTGGTATTGTGTTTTGTTTTGCCCTGTTTTAGCACTGGCCTTTTGATGATGGTTCGTCTCCCCCTGACCAGATTGTTGATGACTGGCTCAACCTCCTAAAATGCAAATTCAAAGAGGAACCAGGCAGCTGCATTGCAGTGCACTGTGTTGCAGGATTAGGGAGGTAAGCTTTCTTGTGGTGTCAAAACCTTGGCTTTTTAAACTTAAATTAGTTCTTGTAGCTCTCCAAGCCCCCCACAGAGTACACATTGAGGGTGTGAAAATTCTTTTAATATAACTCAAAAGTGCATAATTTCTGGTGATATCACATTGATTGTCTGAGATGTTAAAACTGTATTGATTGTTGTTTTTAGTAGCTTGGGTTATTTATTTAAGATCTTGCTGTCCTCCATGGACTAACTGTTGTGCGATTGATTTGTAAGCACTTGTTTCTCCCTCCAGAGCTCCTGTTTTAGTGGCCATAGCCCTGATTGAGTGTGGAATGATGTACGAGGACGCAGTCCAGTTTATACGAGAGTAAGTCCATTCTGCTGCCATCATTTTATGTTGGTTGTGTAGTGAATGGTCTAGTGCAGTGGTCTCCAACACGGTGCCCGCGGGCACCAGGTAGCCCGCGGGACGGCTATGAGGCGCCCCCAGCGCACCTTCTAAAAATAGCCAACAGGTCGCCTGCAGATCACGCTCTAAAAACATGCTCTATTGTGAAGTTTTCAATCGATATTTAAGTCTAGACCAGAACCATTTTAAGAATGTATGTAGCCATACATCTGTAACATTAAATTGATATTGGTGATATCTTACAAATTGTAGCTGCGTTAAATTTTAGCCTTTGGCTCCAAATCCGTTTCCCATTCAGTCTTTAAACAACAACAGAAGCGGAGCGCATACACGCTGCTCGCACGCATAGACAGTAAAGGGGGAAAAACTAGCTCGTCTGGTGTAGCTAATGGAAGCATATCTTTGCAAAAGTTCTGTGGCCATTCCATGTTCGTCAAATACGGTTCTTGCATGATTGTTCAAGAACTGAAAAACAATTGCTTTAGCTCACAGGCCTTTTCTCCTCCGTAGGCTACTGCTGTATAATAGCGCTGAAAATTTTGTGGCATGCATGACTGAGCAGGACTGTGCATTACCTTTTTTGTCAGATCATGGAGAGATTTCAGGTGTGCAATAACTTTAAAATGAGTTTTCATATGTTAGGGTGGCGTGGGCGATTACTATTGAAATGTTAAAACTGAATTCAGAACTTAAACTCCACTGAAATCAGAACTTAAACAACCCCTGAATTCATAATGGTGGGTGGGTATAAATTGGGTACAAATTTTAGCCCAAATTATTAATTGCACAAAATGATTGTTGTTTTTTTTTGTTAAAAAAAAAATAGATTAGATTCCCCATGCAAACTTTGAAATGAACAAACTAAACAAAAATGTTGGTAGTGTTGCATAGGCCTACACAATATTGATAATTTAAAAGTACAAATCTCATAGGCCTATTATTTATAGGCCTACTATTATAGGAGGACTACCCTCGCAAAAAAGGGGTGACGGTATGTTTGTTTCAAATGAGTAGCCCTCCATATGATTTCGGCTCTTCAGGTAGCCCTCATTCCCAAAAAGGTTGGAGAACCCTGGTCTAGTGCATCAGTAAAGCTTCAGTCACGTTTGAGGAAGTACTTTAAAGATGCGACAACAAGCATTTGCATTGGAACAGATCTGGTAAATCTGACCTTAGAAGGTGCTTTAAGTAGTTCTGATGTGAGTATTATTATGTAAAATTGTAGGGTTGTTCCCTTCTAGATGCAGTACAACTTCTTGAACTCGTCTTGTCATTCTTTTTCAGGAAGAGGCGAGGGGCTTTCAACTCAAAGCAACTACTCTACCTTGAAAAGTACAAACCCAAGATGCGTCTCCGCTTCAAAGATGCCAACGGTCAAAATTGTTGCATTCAGTAGGAGACTCGTCTGTGAATAAGAGCAACAAAAACAAACAAACAAGCAAACACAAAAGCTACAAGAAGCCTACAAAACGAGTGTTAGCGTAAAAGTGTAGACTGTAAGACAGATTGAAATTGATCACAGAAACGAGCAATGCATTAACTGATTGATAAAATCCATGCACAAAGGAAGGTGAAGATCCATTTTTTTAACAAACATACAGAATGACCATGTATGATGAAGTCTGCAAAGGACATAAATGTCAAATTTGGGCAGATGGCCACCTTTGCAGATCAATGTGACGGGCAGTAACACACCAATATGCACGTGTGTGTTTTTATTTTAAATGACACAGCCTTCAATAAGAACTTAATTGTCAGTACAAGGACTTTCCCAGAAGGTTGTGAATTTTGGTGTGTAGTATGTAAACCTGTACCCATGCTATAAATGACGCAAACAAGTGATTGTGACGGTTGTGATCACATGTCCTTATTTGACACAAGATTCACATGTGGTTTACATTTAGGTGCTTCTCTGCAAATGTAAACAGGTACCATACACTAAGCTTAGGTGTGCACAGACACAAATCACCACACGGGTCACCACTTCATGTGTAGGACTCCTACCTGCAGCTGTCTGTTTAAACCTGCTAGTGTTTTTAATCCTTCCTGTTAGTGAAAGTGTGCATACAAACATTCCAGATATCTATTGAGAAACCAGCTTGAAAAGATGGCTGAAAAATAAACAAACAAGAAAGACATTGTTGATGATCGATCCAATAGGCTCCCACATTTGATTTTTAAATGTTGAAATAAACTTCCTATGATTGCATATTGCATGGTTGTGTAATTATTTTCAAATGGGTATCAAGAAAACCTTACACACACATGTATATATAGGAATTTGAAGAGCAAATATACACACGTGTGTGTGTATAAAAATGTACCCCCCTCCCCGCTGTCCTCAATTAGTGTTTATAATCAAACCTGTTTTTAGTTGTTTAGTGTAGACTACAACAACTGACTAGAATAGAATGCTACCGTCGTATTAAAAGAATGGAGGGAAGTATTTTTTTTAATTTTTTTTTTTCTAGTCTCAGCGGTCAGATTGTGATTTTGGGACATTTGGTGCCGAGTATAGATGTAAGTTTGCTTGGCCTATCTGTAATTGCCTTTTCCCAGTGGGGTGTCTAGTTCCATCCCACAACCGGATTGAATGACTGAAAGAGTGTGACAAGCGTGTTTGCAGCTCCTACTGGTGCTGGCGGAAAGCTTTACCACCAAGCAAGTAAGCGATAACTTCTTGGGAAAACTTAAATAAAAGGTTTCTGTATGTCGTTGGTTATTTCACGATGTTGATCAGAGATTTTTTTTTTTATCATTGGTGGTGGTTTTTCAACTTGCTGTCGACTATCGGAGGAGCCCTGCGCAAATGCCTTCTGTAGGCTACTGATGTTCTGACGTGCGCGGGACTGACCCACTTCGTCCCTGGCTTGTTCGCGGGACGGGACCGAGCGGTATATGGTGAATCCAGAGACCGCAGGACTCACTAGAGGCTAACTTTGATCAACAACAGCGTTTGATCCTAGAAGAAACCCACGTCCGGTTTGAACTGGGTAACGTTAGCCTGCAGTCATGATGCCGGTAAGTTTTTCTGTAGCGTGTCAGACAGTGATTGCAGCAGCATCGGGCTGTCAGAATCGGTGATTTGGTAGTTAGCCAGCTAATGTAATGTTCGCTAGCTTGAAGGCTAGTCATATTCAACAATTCAGTCTGGCTAGCATTGTTAAATACCTCCGAAAAATACTTTCAGCTCATTATATCGTAAGATGCCTGTTAGTTGACGTCCCATTCGTGTCGTGGTTGGATGTGATTCCATCATTAGACTGTGTTAAACTGCTGAATAGCACCAGTGCTCAATGTCGTCTTGAGCCAGTTGTGATTGTTGCAGAAGACTGAAAGAATGCAGCTTGTACTGAACTGTACTGTGTGCATTGTCCTTCATGCCGTCAGCTGTCCAGCATATCAACAGCACTATGTGTCTGATTCTATTCTGTCTGTCTGTATTTTGTCAAGCCAACCAAATGTTTTGACATTGTAATAGCCTGAAGGAGATCAATAACAATTCTTCAACCTCTTTTCCCTAGACTAACCTTTACTAGTAACCACTAACTTATAATATTTTTTGGTGTATTTGGGGTGGGTGAAGTGTATCATTCCTCTGGAAAGCTTTGAAACAACAGGCACAGTTTTTGGTAAGAGCTTTCTCTCTCCCTCTCTTCCATGAATCTTGATAAGTGATTGTCGAACATGCAATAGTAACCTGTTGGTTAGTCAGATCCTCGACTCCTCACTCTGCCTGCCTCAGACACGGATGTCCTTCTGCCCTCTTGACTTCTGTTAACCAGCTTTTGCGCATTGTCCTATTTTTTGACGGCTATTATTAGGGACACTGTAAGTGTAGAGAGCACAGAATTGCATAACTGACTTGGAAACACTTGCGAATCACCTATACACACAGCCTCCTATATAAAACCAATGTGAGCCCATGCATGCATAATGTTTACTGAGACAGCTGAAGTGTGTCAGTTTTGCCTATGTGTCATGTTTGATGGACTGGCTGTGGGGACTGGATTGTCTTTGTGCTGCTGTAGGGCAGGAGGCAGTAGTATCCTGGGGCTGCCAGGAGGCCCGTGTCGGGTATATGTGTTGTAGCTGTGAGTGACAACGGGGGATTAGTCCATGGATTGTGGCACAGGGGCGCTGACTGTTGTGTGTGTGTGTGTGTGTGTGTGTTGCTCACTCTCTCCTGCTCGGCAGAGGTGGGGTCAGTTGGCCGAATTCCTGAGTAATTACAACGCACCGGATGAGCTGCCTTTCAAATCCCCCCCTCCCCTGACATTTGCTCTCCCACACACACACACACACACACACACACACACACACACACGTACACACACACATACTCACACACACACACACACACACATGAACACACACACGCACACACATGAACACACACACGCTTCCTCAATGTCACACCTCACCTCAGGAGTCCCTTTACCAACTCACTCGCATTGTTTAAATGTGCGCCTCTCATGCTCCTCTCAGCTGTATCAGCGGCGCCAAAGAGTGTTAAAGGAGCCATGCGTGTGGTGAGTAGCCTGGCGTGGCCCCTGTGTTGTTTATATAACGCAGGTCAACTAAATCCACACTTTCCCCTGGCTTCTCTCTCAGCCCTATCCAGTAATTAAGTCTAATGAAGGTTTAGGCTTGCTCTGATCCCACAAGGTTGGCTGGCCAACATCAAAAGGGTGAGACCGGTCCAGAGAGGTTAACAGAGCACGGCGCAGTGGGTTAGCCTCTGACCTCTTGCACGCTGGGAGGTGAGACCCCCCCCCCCTTTTTTTTTTCCGTACAGATTATTCTCTTTTAGTGGACTGGGAAAGGAGCTGGTTGGTATCATGGCAAACTTCCTGTATTTTGCTCTGAATGGAGGTCCAGGGCCAGGTTTTTGAGAACGGCTTTATATAGATATCCACATAAAGATGATTGCAGAGTTTCAGAGTTGAAGCCTCGTAATGCCCTATGTGTTGCCCCGCCCCCCCCCAGGGATTGCTCCATTGAGCAGCCCTATAGAAATGCCTTAATTGGCCCTCTTGAGAACGCCCCAGTAAATCAGAGAACATTTGGTTATTCTCGTGATGTAATTGTGGCTAAATTTGCCAGTTGGGTATGACAGTCAATAGTGAAGAATGGGTAAATATTTGCTTGTGGCCGCACTTTACAGGGTGCAGTATTTGACAGCTTAGTGTTTTTGTGTTTTTCCCATCTCATTAAGACATGGCGTTTCCGGCAGGCCAAGCAAGCCTTTGTTTTACATTTTATAGGACAATGTTAAAAGCCTAGGCTGCATTCGGACATTTTGAGAGTTGCAGTCTGAATTAGGAGCATCATTAAATCCAATAGCTCCACGGTACCAAGTGGAGCACAGACACAGCCCACTGGATTGCCCTTTTTAACACTTGGCTGCACTCATTTTTTTTCTAGTCTTCTAGTCTTTTGTCAGTTGTGCACTGTGTCCCTCAGTCTTTCCTCTTCCTTCAGCTGTCTCTTTCATCTTTTCTTTCTTCTTTTCATCTGTTTCATCACAGTCAGATATTGAGTGGCTGAGCATAGTCTGTGGTTAACATTATGACCTTGTGGCCAAAAAGAGGACAACTGTCACTATCCTTTACCACAGAGGAAGTAGATGTTTGCTTTTCAAATCGATCTGATACTCCCTGCAAGTTGTTTCGGGCTTCAAAGAAAATATAAGCACGTATAGAAAAGTTTATCAAAATATCCCTCAACTGACACCATCTGCCACACAAAACTTTTACCACAAACTCAACATTAAGATAAAACAGGATACCCTTATCATCCCAGATACATTAGAAATAATTTGCTTTTGAAAGAAAATGCAAAATTAGTTTACTTGAGGCTGCTTTGAAGGCCTGACTTTAAAGAGAATAAGATCTGTGCACACTGTAGCTCATTAATCATAAGCTCAGTTTTCTGAAACTCCCTAGTCTCCCCTTCTCTTTCAGTGCCCCCCTCTCTCCTTCTCTCTTTCATTCTCCCTCCCTCTCTCTCTCTCTCTCCCTCCCTCTCTCTCTCTCTCCTTCTCTCTCTCTCTCTCTCTCTCTCTCTCTCTCTCTCTCTCTCTCTCTCTCTACATGAGTTAGGATGTAATCCAGGCAGAGTAGGGATGTGATATGCTGTGGTGGAGTTTTGAAGCAGGCGAGCTCTCCTCCTCCTTGCCTGGGTAATTGTTGAGAGGGCATATGGTGGCACTGTGGGGTTCACTGCCTGCTAAGCTGAGCAGTAGCGGTGGATGGGGAGAGTGTGACCCAGCCTCGTCTCCCTGCGGAGATGGAACAGAAATGGCTTTGTGTCAGAAAAATTGAAAATGGAGAGAAGGTGGGAATGAAAATGGAACGCCTTTCCAGGCCAATAGTGATAGGGTGCTGTTCTTTCTTTCTTTCTCTCTCTCTCTCTCTTTCTATCTCTCTCTCTCTTTCTTTCTTTTTTTCTGCTTATCAGCCGTTTTTGATTGTTTCTCTTTAATGGAAATGATTAGATTCCATCCTTTTTGCTGTCTTTTCTCTCTCCCTCTTTAGTTTGTTTGGCTCGGTAGCCTTCTCCTCTCTCTCACTCTCTCATATTCCACTCTCTTCATTTGCTTCTCCTCACAGTTTACCACCAACAGTTCGTCTGTCCTGCTTCCTGTTTCCGTCTTCCTTTATATCCTCCTTTATTGTTCCTCTCTGTGCTTCTCAAACTCTCATCTTCTATTCTCCTCATCTGCATTTTTACTCTCCCTTGTTCCCCCCCCCCTTCTCTCTTAGCTTGCTTCCTCCCATACAATGTGTGTTTAAGAATGATATCACCTCATTCTCTGCCCTCTCCCCCATCCTCGCACATAATGTGAGGGCAGGGCCTTCGGTGTCGGAAACATAAATCCAAGGAAAGCAAGCAGTCAGGAATTCCAGGGCCGCACAAAAAAGCTGAAGCCCCCTCGGAGCCCTTCACATCCCGCCCTACCCCACCCCACCCCGCCTCCTCTTCCCCGTCCTTCTCCGAGTGTTTAAGAGCAGCTCGGTGTTAAACGTCAGCCGTCAGGGTTAGCCGAAGATGAACTGCATTGTTTACTCCTTAACTGCATTGAAACTTTCTCAGTCGAGAACCCCCCATCTTTCTTACGCAAACACACACAAACACACACACACACAAACACACACACACACACACACACGCACACGCACACGCACACGCACACGCACACGCACACGCACACACCACACACACACACACACACACATCCCTCCCTCCCTTGTCCAGGAGAGGCCACTCAACAGAGGGTGACAGACATACCTTCATGGATGAAGCGGTTGCTATGGACACGGTATTGACCGCTCGTCCGAGGGAGTCAGGAGGGACTGTAAATCAGGTGTCACTGCGTGTGCTGCTGTGTCTGAAATCCTGCAGTGGGACTTTGGAGCCGCTGTGTTCACACCGCATGCAGTGCCTTGATATTTGAGTGTTAACATGATGCACTGCATTTCTTCCCCTTTATCAATGTTTACTGAAGTGTGTTGACTGTAAAGCAGTGTTTGCTTTAGAGGGAGCTCAGTTGTGCTAGAGAATCTTCCTCTGCCCTCTCTTTCTCTTTCTCCCTCTCTCTCTTTCTCTTAATTTCTTCTCCACTCCACCTGAGTGCATTCAGTCCTTACAGTAACCAGCTCAATATCATTTTTTTCTCTGGATAACAGAAGTAATAGGCCTGTGCAAAAGGCTTAGCCTGGGTGCCATTCCGAACTTAGTCCCGCCCACAACATTTGAGTTCGGGAAGTTCGGTCTGGCATTGCTCCATTGTGGTGGAAGTATGCTCGCCCTATATCGGGCGGACCAATCAAATCAGGCTTTACGATGATGGACAGGTGAGCAACAGCGCCTGGTCTATCACGTCATCTGAGCACGCTTAGATTAGGCTTATACATGATACATGGCTTTTAAGACCCCATACGGAAAATTCATATTATTTCATGAGGTTGTGTCACTGAAAACGATTATTATTTATATGAAAACTTTGGCCAAAGTTGAGATGTGGGAAAACTCGTGGTTTCTCTTTCATCAAGGGAAAAAAGCGCTGTTGCATTGCAACATGTTCCCTCGTTCGTTTGAAATCTCTGATTGACCACCTGAGGGATTTGCGACAGCCTTTCCCAGCTGTTTAACATGTTTGTAGCATATCACTGTTCAACAGAATTATTTTAAAAAAACGGAGGGGATATAGGAGAAGAAGGATGGTTCATGTGTTTTCTTCCTACACCTCACGGTAAGCTATTTTGTTGCTCTGATTGGTTAGGTCTTTTCAATTGAGTGCAGAGGCATCCCCCCCCTCCCTGTATCGGCTGAAACACGCCCCATAATTACGTCCCAATGGAGCAGTATCAGACTCATATTCTGACTAGAATTGAGTATGACTACGTCAGGCTACAAAAGGCTTAGTTACAGCCATAAAACTGATCGCACCAGGTTATTAATTAAGATGTAACGGAGTTGCTCTGCAGCATAAATAAGTCGTGTCACTTGTCCAAACTTAAAATATGCCATCAGCAATTCTGGATAACGTCACGTCCATTGATGTTTGAACCATCCACCAACAAAACACCATGAGCCAACTCAAAAATCCCCTCCCCAAACTCCTAATTTTGTTATGTTTGGAGGACAGGCTTGCCCCATTTAGTTAGTTTCCAGTTCACAGAGCCAGGGCTGTGTACAAACATTTGCTTTTACAGTGTTCTCACACACTCGGCTAGGGGATCCTGAGGATTTATTGGCTGATATTTGTCACAAAAAGTGTTACAGGTTAGAAACTGCTTAGAATTGCTGACGGTATCTTTAATGTCCAACATTAGGTTCTGGAACCGTTTCTCCGATTAGATCTAGAACAACTGGCGTCTAGTCCCCCCTTTTGGTCAATTGCTGACGGTATCTAGCCTGGCTAACGCCAAACCCCATCTCATTGAGATGGGGCGTGTGAACTAGACATTCATTTTCTCGTATTTGAAACGTGGTTTACGAATGCCCAGAGCCGTTTATTGGGCGCTACGAATGTCTATCAAATGCGTCTGTACATAGCTCATAACGGCTTCGGTGTGTCGTCATCGTCTTGCTGCCCTCCCTCCGTTCTGTGATTGGTTCCTTCGTTGAGGTGAAAACGAAGTCCATAGAATCCAGGCTGCCTAGCAGCGTGAATAAAATCGCGTGCGTAAGGCAGCATGGGAGAAACCCAGGCTAGACAGTATCTTTAATGTCCAACGTTAGGTTCTGGAACTGTTTCTCCGATTAGATCTAGAAGAACTGGCGTCCAGTCCCCCCCCCCCCCCTTTTGGCCGCTGCAGCGGCTGGTTTCCCGTCAGAGGGCTGGATGGGCTGGCCCCTGTATTGGGGAGCAGAGCCAGTGACAGCCTCTGCTTTGTCTCCTGCAGATTTATTATTGACAGGGCCGGAGGGAGCTGCTGGCATTCGCCTCTGCTTTTCAGCTGCCCCCCCTGGAACCAGAACCGCTCCGACAGAACCTGTGTTGGGTTTTAAACAGGAGGGACAAGGATGAAGGGCTATGATGGTGTGTGTGTGTGTGTGTGTGTGTGTGTGTGTGTGTGTGTGTGTGTGTTTGTTTACGGTGTGAATGAGAGTGTGTTGAGGTGCACGTCTGTGTGTGTGTGTGTGCATGTGTGTATGTGTGTGTGTGTGTCTGTGTGTGTGTGTTTGTGTGCAGAATGTTTAGAAGAAGAGTGATTTGCTGTTATCACAGTCGTTCGGGTCATTTCGGGTCATTCCGGATCATTTCAAGTCGTCTTTGTCTGGTTGTTTTGAGAGGTGCAATGTCATGTCTCTTGAGTTGAGTGGCAGTTATTGCTGCCTGGCGTTGGGATTTACGTCCGTGTCGTTTGGTTTGACGTAGACAAAGTGATCTTACGTCACAGCGCTCCTATATCTGGTGTGCACTGCAAAGGAAAGATAACACAAGTGTCTTGGCTTCCGACCTCCTAACAATGAAACTGTGTGTTTGTGTGTGTAATGTGGGTGGGGGGTGTTAAACATATTTGTGGACATGCATGTTTTTTGTGTGTGTGTACGTGTGGGTTTGGGGGGGGGGGGGGGCAGAATGTGTGTGTTTCTTTTTTTTTTATGTGTGTGTGTGTGTGTGTGTGTATTTATGTGTATGTGTGTAGTGGTGGTAGTGGTGGTGGGGGAGAGGATTGGTATTTAAGGTCTTTGTGTACTAGCCTATTTGTTTTTGAATGTGTGTGCATTCAAAAACAAACAGGCTAGTACACAAATCCTAGGCTAGTAATACATATCCCTCTTGCTCCTTCTCTTTCCCTCTCTCTCTCTATCACTGTCTATTTCTTCCTCTCTCTCTCTCTCTCTATCTCTCTCTTCCGGTTTGTGTTTTGTGATATATATATATATGTGTGTGTGAGTGTGTGGGTTTATAGTGTGAGTGTGGCATTCATTGAGCGGTGTTTGGTTGCTCTCTCTCTATCTGTGAGTGAGCTGTCACAGGCCAGCCTGGCTTCTGTCGTCAGACGCCTCTTATCTCCTCAGCACAAGTCCCAGGCTCTGGGACTGCCTCTGCCTACTGCTGCTGGAGTATCTCAATCTGGGAGAGAGAGAGGCCGCGTGATAGGACCCTCAAACACACACACACACACAGAGTTACTCACACACGCATTTAGAGGCTCACAAGACCCCTCTTTACCACTCATCTACCCACCCACCCTCTCACGTGTGCTGACACACACACACACACACACACACACACACACACACCCACACACACACCCCCCTCTCTCTCTGCAGCCTGACACTCACATTCACAAATACACACGCCGGCACTCAGGCTAAACAGAGTTGGGTCTCCTGTTGGACGAGGCAGATCCCCAGAGAGCTCTTCTCTGATGCGCATGTAGATTCTCCTCTCTTCTCTCCTCTCCTCTCCCTCTCCCTCTCTTTTGTCTGCTCCCTCCTCTCCTCTTGTGTTCTCTGTCCTTCTCTCCTCACCTCCTCCCTCCCCACTCGTTTTCTCTCCTAATCTCTCCCTCTCTTCTCTCCCTTCCTCTCCTCCGTCCAATTCTCCTCTGTTTCTCCCCCTTTCTTTTCCACTCCTTTTCTCTCCTCTAGTGCTCTCTCTCTCCACTCCACTCCTCTCTTATCCTCTCTTCTATCTTCTGTTCATTTCCTTACCTTCATACCTCGTCCTCCCACTCTCTCTCTCTCTCTCTCTCTCTCTCTCTCTCTCTCCTTCTCTTGCGTGCGGTAGCGCCTTGCTCCCCGTGGACTCATGAAGAGGTTTTTGGGGCTGGTCTTGAGTAGCCTGGCCGGACTGTCCAAGGACAAGCCCATCTGGCTCCAGCCGGCGTTCCAGCGGAAGAACAAAAAGAAGCCGGCGAAGAAAGGAGCGGCCCCACCGCCGCCAGGGCAACGCAACAGGAAGGGTCCGGCGTCGGTGCCGGCCGGGCCACCTAAGGTGAACTGATCGGACCGTCCGGGACAAGTTGAGCAGGACCCGAGGGAGGTGGGGTGGGGGAAGAGGGGGTTGGAGGTGGGGTTGTGGGGTGGGGGAGGAGGGGGTTGGAGGTGGGGTTGTGGGGTCGGGTGGGGTGGGGGAGGAGGGGGTTGGAGGTGGGGTTGTGGGGTGGGGTGGGGTGGGACATGGTGCCGGAGCCGACTCTGGGAGCCAGTGGGCTGCTTGTGTGGTTTGCGGCCTAAAAATAGCCGCAGCCGTCTGGCACTTTGGCGATGCTTGAGCAGTCGGGAAGTCACCCTTTGCACCACTTATGGTGGGGTGGTGTGGGGGGGGGGGGGGTGCTCTTAAGTATTTTTATATGGGTCAAATGGTGTTGTTGGCTCGTTGTGTACAAGTGTGTATATGATACGGGTGTGGTTTGTGTTTTTGTATGCATGTGCATGTGCATGTGTATTTGTAAATTAACTTGAGTGTGTGTTTGTGTGTGTGTGTGTGTGTGAGGGTGAGGGTGAGGCCTTTTAAGGTTATGCACATAAGTGTGAGTTGATAGATGACATCTAAATGTGGGTTAGCGTCTATTATTTTCCAGTGTGTAAATAAGCACAAACACCCAGCACAGTAGGTGGTTCAAATTTATAACAGTATTGCCAAATTTATGGCTGATAGATTTAGACCCCAGAGCAATAGAGTGCCTGGGTTGCTGTGGGATACCAATGCAGTTCCTGTTGTCTTCCTGGGAAGGGGAAACAGCTAGTGGGAAGACATGGCTTTATGAATTTAGTCTGCGTATGTGTTGTATGGCAGTAAAAGAGGATTCCCTTTCCAGCTCACTTTCCAGCAGGCTAGAAAGCAACAGGATTCTCTGGTATTTTCCGCTGGCCGATTGGGAGTGTTGGTGGCACAGTCAGGGGAAACAGACGGCCGGCCGCTTACTGTGAGCTTGAAAGTCTGGAGTGAAGACCGGAGCTGACGCTTTATTTGCATCTTAAATCGAATGGTGTTGGTGTCCAGGATTAGACTTTGCTTCGGGTGATATATATTTCTGTGGTGACTCAGAAATGTGTTTGCTTCCCGTGTCAGCTGCACCTAAATTACTAGAGCTCCAGTTTCCTCAAAATAACAAGCTATAAACTATTCAGAGTACATCTTAATTTTGCCTGTGTAAAGCTTGCCGGATCAAGACCCTAAAAACAAACTGGCTGGAAGGTTTTTTTTTTAAGTAGAAGAGGACGGAAGGAGGAGATGCATATCTTGGCCCGAAGAAGTTAGAAGTGGATGTTCTCACCCGCCCACACTCAAACGCAAACCACGATCAATACCAAATGCCAAGCCACACAGAGCAGTGTGTGGAGAGGTGTCTTGCGCTGTTTTGCTTTCTGGATGGAGACAAGCAGAACACATAGCTTTACAGCCCACAACACTTCTTCAAGCTCTGCTGGGA
>NW_027468680.1:10692752-10710252 GCF_046254945.1 Alosa pseudoharengus
GGGTCTGGTGATCGTGATCCTTAATTGCGTGTGGAGCATCTTGTTTTTAGGAGAAAAGAACTTGTTAGGCACAAAGTATACTGGAGCGGGTGGGTGGGTGGGGGGGCATGACATGCAACAGGCGTAATTACTTTTTCCTGTAAGACGTGTTCTCTAAGTCGGTCTGTATTTTCTCTCTGACACACACTCACACATACACACACACATGCACACACATGCACACACACGCACACACACACATACACACACATACACACACACACACACACGCACACACACACACACTCACTCTCTCTATCTTCATCAAATTTTCAGCAGTGCATAGCTGCCTGCACTCCCTTAAAGTAGGCCCTCTCCCTGTCTTTTGAAGGGGCTGTAAAAGAGATCGCTGCGTCGCTGGGCTTTCATGAAGGCTTTTAAAAGCGAGAGCGGCTAGCCAGGAGACACCTGCGCGAGACAGAAACACATGCTGGGCAGCTTTTGTCTGCTCACACAATGCACTTGACCAGATGATGTCATTTTAAAGAAACATTTCTTATAGAACAAAGCACTAAAGTGAAGGCCTATTCTTATAAATGTGCTTCACACTCATTAAATTAAACAATACTAGATCACTGAATACTCACTAGCAGTCATCTACATGGGAGCACAGCCAAGAGACTCCTGCCATACTCATGTATCTGGTTAAATTGTCAGACCACCCATTAGGCCTACATGACAAGCCCTTAAACAGTGACAGTCATGCATTTTACAGCAATTATGGTCAGACCACCCATTAGGCCTACATGACAAGCCCTTAAACAGTGACAATCATGCATTTTACAGCAATTATGGAATAAAGAAAAACAGCACATCAACAGTTTTATATTTCAGGCCGGTTAGTAACAGTTTTATAGTGCTGTTAGAAACTCATAGTTGTTGTTTTACACTGTGGATGATAATATGAGTGTAGTTAGTTACCATGTTATAGCGCTGATGTAATACTATTGTGTTGTGTGTATTTTGTAATGTAATAAAACCTGAGCTTAATCCAGTCCTCCATCTCTGTCTCCACCTCAGATGATCCTGACCGTGTTCCTGAGCGACGGTGACCAGATGCTGACAGAGGTGCCTGTTACCCCGGAGACGCTGTGTAAGGATGTGGTGGAGTTCTGCAAGGAGGCCGGCGAGAGTAGCTGCCACCTAGCTGAGGTGTGGAGGGGCAACGGTAAGACAACTGACCCAACCCTCACAGAACTACCTAGAACCTTCCAGAACCTGGAGAACGCAAGGGGGAACGGGCAGGCAGAGATGACAATAGAGGCCCCAGCTGTGGCTGGGGCACCTGCACCGTACGCCGGCGACCCGGGTTCGATTCCCGCCCCGTGGTCCTTTCCGGATCCCACCCCGACTCTCTCTCCCACTCACTTCCTGTCACTCTCCACTATCCTGTCGCATTAAAGGGGTGGTTCAGGATTTTGGACATAAGACCTCATTTCCAAGTAAGCAAGTGTGATATTTATCAGTGGAGACCGTTTTCAACACGTTTCATCCAGTCCTTCTAATTGCAGAGTTCGCAGGTGCTAGGCTAGCGCAAGTCAACGGTATGTGCTAGCCTGCCACTAAAAACAGTCTTACCCACTCTAAACTACACCTGAGGCAAATTCCAGACAATCGATGTAAATGTCTGTGTTGATAGAATAGTGTAAGAAATACAACTACCCTTGCATCGCGGTGCAATAGTTATACTTTGGTCCCTGAAGTTGTTAGTAGTCATTTTGCAACTCAGCGGCGGACTGCTATTACCAAGGCTACTACTAGGTATCCCCATTGGAGTGCGCTTTATTGTTTACTTTTCGGCGCAGTACTACTAACCGGAGAAGTATAATTCCGCCGCTGCTAAGAAACTAGTCCATCAAAATGTAATGCGATTGTTGAAATGCAAGGATAGAATAACGTTACAAATAACACTATCAATACAGACATTTACATCGATAGTCTGGCGTTATAATTTGTTTGCCTCGGGTGTACTTTGGAGTGGGTAAGACTGTTTTTAGTGGCAGGCTAGCACATACCGTTGACTTGCGCTAGCCTAGCACCTGCGAACTCTGCAATTAGAAGGACTGAATGAAACGTGTTGAAAACGGTCTCCACTGATAAATATCACACTTGCTTACTTGGAAATGAGGTCCTATGTCCAAAATCCTGAACCACCCCTTTAAAGGCATAAAAGTAGAGATGCACCGATATGGAATTTTAGGGCCGATAACGATAACCGATATTTATTGGTTTGTTGTGGCCGATACCGATACGATAACCGATAATATTACTCTTGAAAAAAAATTGTGAAAAGTGATTTGGGGATAGCATTTAATAAGCATAATTGTATTGCAGTAATTTTACCTACCACCAAATGATGGACAGAACTCATAATAGTCCTCAATAGTACAGCAGTCAACATAACAGTAGCCTAGCCCTACAGTATGTGTGGCTCCTTTAAGTGAACCTGACGTCAGTGAATTGCGAGTGAGTGGCTAGAGAGTATGAATCGTTTTCATTTAGGACTTAACACTCATAAACGGCTCAGCTGGGAATAAGCTACAGTATAGCGACCAAATCAGAGTTTGTGAGGGAAACTTAGGTTTAGTTTCAACTGCGGGTAACTGAATAAAGCTGCAACTCCTCAGACTGTATCTTATGTCCATCTACTCTGTTGCGCACAACCTGCTGCAGCAGAAATGAAAGGGGTTAGCCCCGAAGGTTTTAATAATTTATTATGATGACCTGTCTGGAACTGAAGCAGGAATGGTTAGCATATTTCTAGGTAATAATACAAAACCCAAGCTAAAGTAATGCAAATATAATACTAAAACACAACTTAGAACTAGGCCTACTTGTGTACTCGTCCCACTAACGAGTTTGTTTATTTGTTTCCCCGACCAGCGCGGTAAAGCGCAAACACATCATCACAAGATGACTCTAGATATGGCTGAGCTCCGCTCTGGTAAGGTTAAATGGAGGATCATTCACGAGAGGATTTTGAGATGCACAGATTCCCAAATGAACGCATATCCACAGATTTTGTTAGAGTGGTGAAATACATTCACACCGCTGACATTATATTGAGGAAAAAGTATAGCCAACCAGGCTCAAGTAGCTCAGTGTAGCCAGACGGACCTTACGTAGGCCTAAATTAGGACTTTAAAAAATATCGGCGCAAATTATCGGCCAGAATTCTGTTATCGGACCGATAATAATATTTTAATTTTTGCACTTATCGGCCAATAATATATCGGCCGCCGATATATCGTGCATCCCTACATAAAAGCCCCAAAAAATATACTTTAAAAAAAAAGAGATGACAATAGAATGGGGCTGTTGTCCTTGAAATCCCGGATCTAGAGACAGTAAGGCATACATCAGTGATCACTGTTGGGAAACAAGTTTTGTTGTTGTTATTGAAGTATGAAGTTTTACACCTGTTCAAGTATTTGATGAATGGAGCCCATTGTTTGTGCAAAACGAAACCTTTCTAAAACGTCTTGGCTTCTTTGTTCTTGACATTTATCTATTGTTTTGCTAAAGTGGAATGGAAGCAATATTTTTCTCACAAGCTCTTACTGCCATGCCAAAACAGTCAAAGTGGGTCATTGTGTTCAGTGTAAATATATGGGAACCATGCATGGGGCAGCATATGTGGGCCAGTCGGGCAAACTCATAGGTCCCCATTCACGGATGTACTGGGAACAGTCCATTTCCTAGGGTTTTGTTCCCACAAAGAGACACAAAGCAATGTATGGAATCTATACATGAAATATAGGGCAGAATTTGTATGTCAGAATGTCAAAAAATAGGGTTGGTATGCTGCTTTACTGAGGATAATGTGACAGTGGCTTAATCGTGACTCAATTAGGAGAGCATGGAAGGGAAGACAGTAATACCACTAATGCCATGTCACAGTGTCTATTCAAGTTAGCAGCAGTCATGGCTGAACCCAAAAGTTTTTTGTTTAAACTTACAACAAAGTAAAGTAAAAGTAAGTAGATTTTTATTCATTTGCTGCCTCTAAAGTAATTAGGTTAAACATGTGCCACGGGTGACTGGTGTAGCTTAGATCCCTGTCTCCTCACTAATGGCTGTGAATGGCCCAGTGTTGTTGCTGGTCCCAGTGTTCCCAGTCATGTCCAGACTGCTGCCTCACAGCACAACAATAGCCTCCTTGTGCTCTTGGGTCCCAGACAGTGGGTGTCACAAAGTGGGTCAGGATGTCTCTAGCCGTTTTCTGTTCTTTCTCTCCCTCTCTCTCTCTCTCTCTCTCTCTCTCTCGCTCTCTCTCTCTCGCTCGCTCTGTCCCCCTCACTCCCTCTCTCTTTATTTGTTGCTGTCTCACTCTCACTCTATGCATTACTCTTTCTCTCCCTCTCTCTCTCTCTCTCTCTCTCTCTCTCGCTCTCTCTCTCTCGCTCGCTCTGTCCCCCTCAGTCCCTCTCTCTTTATTTGTTGCTGTCTCACTCTCACTCTATGCATTACTCTTTCTCTCCCTCTCTCTCTCTCACTCTATGCATTACTCTTTCTCTCCCTCTCTCTCTCTCTCTCTCTCTCTCTCTCTCTCTCTCTCTCTCTCGTCTTGCTCTGTCTCCCTCCCTCCCTCTCTCTCTACTGTATGTGTTGCTCTCTCTCTCCCAACCCCCCCCCCTCCCTTCTCTCTCTCTCTTGCCTGTGGGCTTTGTTTGTTCAGCCCATGTCCATGTAGGTGCGTTATTACAACACGTGGCACTGTTGGCAGCAAGCAAGGTCACACTGACTGATGTTGTCATTGTTGCCGTGTTTAAGTTACAGCTGTTAGAGGGCAAACGCTGATACCTATCTTATCACCTCTGCTTCCTCATTAGGAACAGGCTTGAACGAGTGGCCAAAGGCCTCTTTTGACCTCTGTATACTTCATTTCTAAATTAAATTTAGTTAAGTTCAGTTTAGTTATATTGTTTTCAGTGCAATTCTATTTATGAAATAGCACCGTGAATGGATTTGCATGTAATTGCTTTTTTTTATACTGAGGATTATGAAATTCATCTATGATGCATTAACATAAGAGAATTGAGTTAGAACAGCTCTCTAGAATTAGCAGCAGCGTAGATAGCTTTATTCTACTATGGACTAAGTGATAATTTGAAAGGAAATCAAATACCCCTGGAGGCTTTTAATACAAAGCGTAGACGCAGTGAAGTGAGGAAAAGCTTCAAGCCTCTCTGCACTCCTGAAAGAGCCCGCATTAGGCACAGGACATTCTTAGAGAGCCACAGTGTTGTGTGGGCCTTTCGAGATAACTTTTTAAAGCAGCTTTGTTCCTCCCAAAATAGTTGCAAGGCTTGGTCCTCCAATCCCATTTTCCAGCATTTCCTGTAATTATCTTTTCAGTGATAACAATAGGTAGAGCTCCCTACCCCTGGTCATCCTAATATCGTCCTGTCCTCCTCTCCTCCCTCTGCAGAGCGAGCGATCCCGTATGACCACCTGATGTATGACCACCTGCAGAAGTGGGGTCCCCGGCGACACGAGGTGAAGTTCTACCTGAGGCACGAGGAGCTGCCCATGGAGGCCTGTGAGCTCGGTGAGTCTCGGGGCCAGTCAGGTCCGCTTCCTCTCCACCCTAACAGAGCACTCTCTCCTGGCTACTGCTGGAAAAACATTTTCAGCAGGAGAGAGTGCTCTGTTAGGGGGGAGAGGAAGCGGAAGTGGTTCTTGATAATTATGTCAGATGTACTGACATCTGTTGAAATAGAATATGAATAGTTTGGTACCAATATCTCCATTTTTAAAAACATTATAAAGTCATGTCATTTAATTGTGTATTTCAGGTAATATTAATAATTGCAGTCTAAATGTTGTTGTGTTTTTTCGATTGAGTAAAGATAAATCAAACAACAATATTCAACTACAGTTCTACTGAAATTACTTGCAACTCAAAATGTAAAGAAATGATTTATGAAAATTCATTAAAATGGAGGATATAGCGTTTTTAAACTCTTCATACACTCTATAGAAGCATCCTTGAATTGTTCAGAATGTTGAGTTCTAGCATCCATTGCATCCTCTGTGTACATGTGTCTGACATGTATGATATATTATTATTTACTTGTTATGGTATGTGTCAGAAATATGACACATATAATAACATTTACATGTGACTAAAATATATTTTCTGATTGGGCCGATGAGCAATGCGTAGGCGGTCAGTGTTTGCGTCAGTCAGTGATGGCCATGGGCATATCAGTTTGTATTTGTTTACTCATCGTTCTAAATGTGGCACTGAGCGAACAAAAAGTCTGCACAGTAGAGCGCTGGAACATTCTGAACAGCAGAAACATTTGACTTCTCTCATAACTTGATCTTTCCACCTTTCTGTCTCTTGCTGTTTGACATTCACTGCCTCTTCTCTCTTCCCTCATTATCCCTCTGTGCTGTCTCTCCGTCTCTCCTGTTGCCCTTTTTCTGTTCTCGGTGTCTTCTGCTCTTTTTGTTTCTCTGTCTCTCCCTCGTCTCTCTCGGATGGGTTCAGGCTCTTACGTAACTAATCGTCTCTCAGTAGCTAATTGGTCTCTACGGTGATGACCTGTTCTGACCTCTGCACCTGAGACGGCTCAGAAGGCTCTAGTGTGTGTGTGTGTGTGTGTGTGTGTGTGTGTGTGTTTGGGTGTAGGGGCGGTGGGTAGGGACGGGTGACTCGTCGTCTGCACGAAAGAGTTTGCTTAGCGAGGTGTTTATGAGACAGACTTGCACAGTGAGGGGGTGGACATTACTCTTCACTTTGTCTCACTTTGTCTTGGTGTGTGTGAGGTTGAGTGAGTGTGTGTGTGTGTGTGTGTGTGTATGTGTGTGTGTGTGTATGTGTGTGTGTGAGCTTGAGTGTGATTGTGAGTGTGTGTCAGTGATTGTGTGGATTAGGTCGATGAGAACACATTAGCCTGATTCATTAATGAAATAGCATGCAATACCATTAAGGTGACCCATGGATCATCAAACAGATTTTTCTTGGGCAAATTATAGTCCTTCCCACTCTGTACAACTAAGCTCCTCCAGTTTATGCTCCTCTATTGTATGTAAAACCAAATGCATAAATAAATCAAATAACTATACATAAATTATTTAATTATATATTAATATATATAATATATTATAATATTTGTCAAATAAATAAATGCACAGAAAAGTAGCCAACCGTTTCTCTAGATGATTGTAGAAAGGGATAATTCGGTTGGGTCGGTGGGTCAGGCTATCGCTAATCGCTAATGCTATGACCAAGTAGGGGTCCACATGCATTAGTGGGCTCCTGTCGCTCATTGAGGTCGACGTATTAGTAGTGTGACTGACTGGATTACCCATACTGTGATTCAGACCAGGATTTAGGGGAATTAAACCCTATCTATTTATAGACGACACAGTTGGAGGGAGATCCTTTTTTTTTTCATTTAAAAGCAGGGACCTGAGGCGCAGTCTTGAAAACGCCCCTTTATCCTGACAGACAGACAGACAGACAGACAAACACACAGACAAACACTGACTCATACGCACACACCCACAGGCAGAAGAGCACACACACACACACACGGGACACAAGCACAAACACAGACTCGTGCACACACACAGGAAGACATAACCAATTTCCAAATAGGTGCGCCGTCTCACACACACACACACACACACACACAGAGCCAGGCGCGTAGCGGTGGAAGTCACTAGCCCCCTGGCGAGTCCTCATCAGTAATCAGGCGTAATGCTGCCCTGCTGAGTGCCACAGTGTACATTTGTCCGCCGCCGTGCGACCGTGGCCGTATGCTCCGACTCCTGCGGTGTGTATTAGTGCTCATTTACTTCTCTGTGTGGCTCTTTGTATGTGTATGTGTGTGTGTGTGTGTGTGTGTGTGTGTGTGTGTGTGTGTGTGTGTGTGTGTGTGTGTGTGTGTTTGTATGTATGTGTGTGTTTGTATTTGTGTGTGTGTGTGTTTGTATGTATGTGTGTTTGTATGTATGTGTGTGTGTTTGTTTTTGTGTGTGTGTGTGTGTGTGTGTCTGTCTGTATTTGTGTGTATTTGAGTGTGTCTGTATTTGTGTGTGTGTGTGTATTTGTGTGTGTCTGTATTTGTGTGTGTGTGTGTGTGTGTGTGTGTGTGTGTGTGTCTGTCTGTATTTGTGTGTTTTTGTGTGTGTGTGTGTGTGTGTGTGTGTGTGTGTGTGTGTGTGTGTGTGTGTGTGTGTGTGTGTCTGTGTGTCTGTATTTCTTTCTGTATTTGTGTGTGTCTGTATTTGTGTGTGTGTGTGTGTGTGTGTGTGTGTGTGTGTGTGTGTGTGTGGCCATGTGTGTGTGTGTTCTTTAGACAGAGAGAGATAAAGTGCACTGTTTCTGTTTCTATTGATTGCACCCCTTCCCACTCCCACAGTAAACTCCTATTCAGCTGGGAGCCCAAACGAGGAGTATCTGATTCTCACTGGAGCCAGTTTGCTCTCCATGTTCACCTCCCTGTTCTCCTCTAGTGTTGAGCGAATGGATGGATGTGTTCTCTACTTGCTGCGTTGTGTCTCTGTTATGATGGCCTCTTTGTCTAGTGATGAATGAGTTGCTGTCGAGGTGCTCCACACTTGGTCCTGTAGTTGTCTTGGTGTCACTCGGATGGCTTTGCAGAAACTTGCGGCACTATGAGGTAATGTTATGATGTAATCTCTCTCTCTCACTCTCTCTCTCTCTCTCTCTCTCTCTTTCTCTTGTTCTCTCTCTCCATCTCTTCTTCAACTCACAGGCAGCCAGCAGTGTGGAGAGCAGCCCAACAGAAGGTCAAGGGGGAGTCCAGCTGACAAGCACTGTGAGAACGGGGTATGTGTATAAACTTGTACACACACACACACGTAACACACACAACGTTACACACACACATACGTCACACACACATACATCACACACACATACGTCACACACACACACACACACACACACACACACACACACACACATACACACACAATCCCTACAGATAGACACAATCACATACTGTGTTGTGTATTTCTGTGTGTGTGTGTGTGTGTGTGTGTGTGTGTGTGTGTGTGTGTGTGTGTGTGTGTCTGTGTGTGAGTGTGTGTGTGTGTGTGTGTGTGTGATGTATGTGTGTGTGTGTGTGTCTGTGTGTGAGTGTGTGTGTGTGTGTGTGTGTATGTGTGAGGGAGCAGAAGACAGTGATAGACACATGCCAGCACTTTCATTTTCCTCCCTCCCTTTCTCTCCTTCTCTCTATCCTTTTCTCTCTCTCTCTCCATCTTGTTGTCGCTGTGCAAGATGCTGCATGCATGCAAATTAGTCTAATGTTCTCCATGCATGGTGATACCTGTCAATCAGAGTCAGAGTCAAGGCTGCTTGTCTGAATAAATCATCAGAGCGTCATTAGGCCATGTGAGGCTAACGTGTGAGGTCATAACTCATCTCTTAAATAATGCTGAACTCAAGCCAAGGTAGGAGTCAGCAGCTTCCTCAAGACGAACACACACACACACACACACACACACACACACACACACACACACACACACAAACACACATTCACAGACATACACACATACTGCACCAGAGAACTCTGTGCCAAGTTCTTTTCAAAGGGTGTCTTGACATACTGCAGAGGGGGTGTAAACTGTGAGTGTGTGTGTGTGTGTGTGTGTGTGTGTGTGTGTGTGTGTGTGTGTGTGTGTGTGTGTGTGTGTGTGTGTGTGTGTGTGTGTGTGTGTGTGTGAGTGTGTGTGTGTGTGTGTGTGTGTGTGTCTCTGTGAGTGTCTGTGTGTGTGTTTGTCTGTGTGTGTGTGTGTGTGTGTGTGTGTGTGTGTGTGTGTGTGTGTGTGTGTGTGTTTAGGCTTCTTGATCTGTACACGTGTATGTGTAAGTGGAGTTTTTGGTGTAATTACGTCTTGTAAGTCAGTGGCACTCTCTTCCCCTGTTTTGGCTGAGTGTATGTGTGTGTTTGTTGTTTGTGGTGCACTAGCAGGGGGATTACACGCAGGCTTAGTGACAAGACTGATTACAGGCCACCCTGAGTTGTGAAAGGAGGACAGGCTTGACCACGCCTGTGTCCAGATCTTGATCAGGGTGTAGTGATTTATCTTGGGCTTCATGGGCAAGTTGCATCTGATTGGTTTTAGTCTTTACATACTATTTATGTCCTTTTGTCTGGGTCTTTGACATGCTCAAAATAAGTATGTCTTTGTTGCCTTTAGCCACAATCTGTGTGGTAAAGAACGTACTGAGTATCGACTTAACTTCAATGTTGTGTATTCTTGTTTCTTCACATAATCACATCTGGTAACTGTATAAGAATATATTAACTACATAAGTTAGTACTCACTACACCATAAACTATAACATGACAAAAATAAACAGGACTGACTAAAATACAGACTTATTTGTTCTATTTTACAGTTCTATTTGTTTACATTTGATTCCCATTGTTACGCCTCAAAATTGGACTTCTCTCCGTAAAAGGCAATGCTATCACTTGGCGCTGCTATTTTAGGGCTACGCATATCAAATCTATCAGGGGTGACCTTAACTTTTCTTCCAATCCCAGTATAGCTGGGATGTTTCAGCTCCAATGCGGGATTATTCTCGCATCATGACATAACTCTCCCTAAGAGGATTCATGGTGTTGTTCTCCTCGTCTAGGACTGGCCAGACACTTAGCCCCACTGCACACTCACCCAGTCTAGGGCTCTCTCCCTGGCAGACACTCCCGCATAGTCCAGACCACATAGCTGTTAGCTTTATCTTAGTGCCCTGATACTGGGTGGTATTCATAGTTTTGATTCAGCTCCAACATTTTTATAATGCTCTTCATGTGGGCTCACACCTAAAAGCTATTTAAGACCCTCATGCACTCCTCATAAACACAACACTCTCTCCTGAGGTCTCTATAATTCAACCCAACTCCCAGGTAGCCTCCACTGGAAATACTGCGCCCAAGAGGGTATGTGCAACAGCATTACAAACCTGTTCTGGAAGCTTGTTGTTTGATTGATGTTTAGCTACTTGTTATATTTTGCTGGCTTGATTTTGAATTGGCTTGATTAGTTTTGAATTTGTTTGAATTGTTTTGTTGTTTCTAAACAACAGCAAGGTCAAGGGTTCAATGATGCACTTTACACCAATGTATGTTTGCACTTGTACTGAAAACCACTTTATATAAAAGTGTCAATTGAATGGATGAATTAAGATGTTTGAGTGCTTTAAGCGCACCTATTTGTCATCAAAGGTAAAGCTGTGACTTCAGCAACTGTGCTTGATACATTCCTCATTTAAATGTGCTTGCTCAGTGTGACTAATCTCGGTGATTGGTGCGATTCCGTTGTGACTACAATGTTTACTCAGACTTCAAAGACATCGTAGGAATATGACCTATTTTATTTTCTATTTTGAAATCACTACATGAGGTCCTGACGAACGACTGAAGCGTGCCGTTGAGAGTTTTGAGAGGGAGCTTTAGATTTTAAAGTATTAGTGTCGCTCGCCGGGCCAAGATTGAGTTCCCCACGTAGGTTGTGTGTGTGTGTGTGTGTGTGTGTGTGTGTGTGTGTGTGTCTGGTGTGGCGTGTCGTGATACAGTACCACATGATGCCTCTGGACCCTCCAGTTGTCACTCACAGCTGTCTTTCACAGAGTTCAAAAAGAGGACAAGGCATTGGAGAAAGGAAGGGTGAAACACCTCTCTCTCTCTCTTTCTCTCTCTCTCACTCTGTCTTCCTCCCTCCTTTTTCGTCTCTCGCCATCTTTCCGGAGCGCCCTCATTCTCCTCTGGCAGAGAAATATTGCCCCACTCTATCACCCCCCTCGCATCTCATCCCTCGTCTCTTTCTCCCACTGTCCCCCTCTCCCTCCATCCCTCCATCCCTCCCTCCCTCACTCTGTCACCCTCTCCTAGCCTTCCTCTCACTTGTCATCCGTCTTGTTTCGGAGCGCCATGGCAACCCGGCCCTTTTTGTGGCTTCTTTCTCAGCGCTCCATCCGTCGTTCCTCACATCCCTGCACTGTCAGGGGGCTTGCACTGTGATCAAGTCCTTGGAAAAGTAGCAGGACCTGTGAGGCCCGCCGGGCCTACTTCAGCCATTGCTGGGGCCTAAGCAGGCGGGGGTGGAATTCCTCCATGGCACTCTACACCTCGGAATATGGCAATCGAGCCAACAGGTGGTGGTGCAGCTAGTCATGGCTTACCATGGCTTTTACCGTCCATCCATCGGCCATATTTTCGAAACTTCCCGTCATCCCGGAATGATTAACCGCACCCTTAAAAGAAATCCAAGTGTGCACCTGTTCCCAGATGTTTTTTCTTCCTTTTCTAGGGAGTGTCTCACGCTCTCATTGTGAACACATCTTGAACCGTTTAAAAAACATCATCCCACTATTTGCTTTGAGTGTTCAGTTCAGTTCAGTTCAGTTAACTTTATTGTCCCAAAGGGAAACTTGTCTCGCAGTCAGGTACACATAAATAGCACAAGATACACAAAGACACAAGATGGGGTAAAAGACACAGGTTAATAAGAAGGTTAAGAAAGAAAGAAAGAAAGAAACTGTCTCAATCTATGTTTCTGACAGATGGTCATCAGAATACTTTATGTGCAATAAAGCAAAATTGTGCAAATTTAGCAGGCATATTGCACTAGGAAGAAAAGAGTTTTTTGTCCTATTGGACTTAAAAAATGGGACTCTTAGTCTCCAGCCTGAGGGAAGAGCTTCAAATGAACAGTGAAGGGGATGATTTTTACAGTGTGGTCCAACAACAGGAGCCTGGGAGTGAACACCTGCAATACTATATTATTACCTTGGCCTTGGGGCTTATGTTTCTGGTTCAGTTTGTTTGTCTGCCTTATCTGTAAGCAGGATAACTCAAAAAACTTGGTGGAAAGGTGTAGCATGGGGCAAAAAAAAGAACCCATTGAAATGTTGGTGTGGATCTGACTCACAAGACATCTCCTCAAATTTAGTTTCACTTCCTCTGGGAGTCCTGAAAGCCCTTTTAGTTTGTATTGTGTGGATGATCTAAAAATACAATTATGTTATATTAGCTAATGTGGGCCAATTTCAACAAGCAAAATGTATTGTATAGTTTTGGTAGGGTATTTATTATGTCTCATGGAGCTGATTGTTTATCCTTACTTACTACCTCATCTTTAAATGGCTTGACTCTTGAACTTGTGATGACATCATTTTTCAAAACAACTTCACCTCACTCATAGAGATCCCATGGGGTCAAAAAGCTTGCTCAGTCTTCCAATTTCTTAAGAGCATGTTTTTCTTCTCCGTCTCCCAATAATTCCCGCTTGTCATAGCCATTATAATGAATATAGTGCTTCAGTGCAATCTCCCACAGCCATCCTATACCATGGAGCATGTCTTTGTGCTCTTATGGATGTGAATCCAGGCAGCACAGAGGCTCAGACACCCCCACAAAGGTGTTTTGCTCCAGATATACCACCAAATACTGCGAGTTCGTCTCTGCATTATTTTGCCTTCTCACAGAGATGATCCCACCACATGACAGACACAGTTGTCAATGCCCTTTCAACGTTAGCGGACGTCTGTCGGCGTGTCCTTAGTCATAAGACATAGCTCATGCTTATACTCGATGACACATACCAACCCCCAACCCCCTCCCATCACACACACACACACACACACACACACACACACACACACTCCTATCCGTCTGGCCGAGGGCTTGGAGGAATTATGCCCTCTCTAAACACATCTGTCACTGCGCCGAGCGGCCGTCCAGACCTCTCTTAGCAGAGTTAGCGGACGCCTTATCGAGCTGTTTACACAACTGCGAGCGTTTAAGCAGCCCAAGCAGCTGGGTCCGGGAGTGGGCCCTGAAAGGCGTCGGGGGGGTCGGAGGTCGTGTTGTTGTGGAAAGTGATGGAGAGTTCTGACACGCCTATTTTTACAAATGGGAGTGGTGGTGTTGGACGTGGAGGAGGAGGAGGACGAGGAGGACAAGGAAGAGTGCTTTGGGCTTGTGCGCTAATCCTCATGTGTGACACGACGGTGCTAGCATTCCCGCCAGCCCTCGCATTCTGTCTCTCACCTCGCTCCCCTCCTCCCTGGACCACGGCTGGGCGTTCTCCTAATGACCTTGCTCCCCTCCTCCCTGGACCAGTGCCGGGCGTTCTCCTAATGACCTCGCTGGTGTTTTGACACGAGAGCTGGTGGCCTCTTGCTTTCTCCTGTGGGCCTCCGCCTCTTTACATTCCAGCGAGTATTAGCTTAATGGGTGCAGAACTATTATGTTACGTTAATTTAGCACCCTCTGAAGGAAAAACACTTTGTGTTGTGAATGTCCTCACAAATTCAGTTGAATTCAAAAACCTAAGTGATTGTTAAAGCTAAATCAGATCAGAAGCTTAAGAAGCTTTATATGCACATATAAATCATAGCAAGCATTTTATTTACATTTGAATAAAACCACAGACCACCAGAAAAAAGACCAAGAAACCCAATACATGGTAGGCCTATTTAATTGGGCCTCTCACTTGGGTGGCTTAAAGTGAATTAATACCATATGATCTTGATCATATCACATATCTTGGCCTACATACTAGGCTGTACAGTAAGGTAAAGGGCACTGGATTCATTTATATCCCATCTGTCTGTGTGTGTGTTTGTGTGTGTCTGTGTGTGTGTGTGCGTCTCTGTGTGTGTGTGTGTGTATGTGTGTATGTGTGTGTGTGTGTGTTTGTGTGTGTGTGTGTGTGTGTGTGTGTCTTTGTGTGTGTGCACTTTAAACTGGTAACTCAAGAGCTCCTTGTGCCCTGAGAGGCTTATGCGTTCCGAATAATCAACATTAAGGAAAAATAATGAGACCTCTAATGAGTGAGGACTCTCATGGTTAGGTCATATCCATTGGACCACACACCTTGCCTTAAATAGTAGACGCAAGGTCATCTTGTCTTCCTTTTATGGTATACTACTACTGGTCCATAACATAGGCCTGTACCACTCAAAGAAGCTTAGCTATTGTGCGGATCACAGCAGTCTTTTCCTGGAGAGAAAAATGACAGATTAAGGGATTCCTGAACATGCAGCGGTGGACAGTTGGTGTCTTTGGGCTATCTGACTGGATAAGTCGAGGATGACTAATTGTAGTCAGGGGACTGAGTCTGTGATGTCAGCCATGAAATTCCCTTACAAGCAAAGACATCACATGTCAGTAATGATTGAGTGGACCTCCTCACATGCACTAAACACGTAAAATTACTAAAAATTATCAGGCCTTTCCTTTCGTTTCAGCTGACTAAAAGAGCGTGGACATAGGTCACTGTATTAAGTGATTATAGTGCCCATAGCTTCAGTATGATGACTGTGTAAAAGTCTGCCATAGGGCCTACAACATGGAGACCAAATGTCAAATGTTTTTGGAGGTTTTAATATGTAGTCCAAGAGAACATTGCAAGTGTGCTGTCAATCAATATTTAGTGTCAGTGGCTCTCCACTTCCAGTTGAGAGGAAAATCGATTTGTTTCATTTAAAGAGACAGGTTCGTTAATCGACTTAGATATGTTCTCTGTGAGGTTTACGGAGCCTCAGCCCGGTGGAAATATGCAACGCCAAGCATTACTGTATTCTTGGTCTTAGATCACCTCCCATGTTGTAACGTGGAAATAGTGTAGTAGGCTACAGCATTGCGTGGTAGGCTACGACGTCGCGTTTTACATATAGTGAATGAAAAATGAATAATCGTAAACTGTGACTGAGCAACCCCTGCGTCTGGAGTGTCCACTGCTGGCTACCTGTCCATGGGACAGCTGTGGCGCAGCGCTGACGGGCCGACAGAGAGACACCGGGGTGGGAGGGGATGTGCTGCAGTCCTGCTCTCAACACTGGCAGTGAGGGAGGGAGGGAGAGAGAGAGAACGAGTGGGGTTGAAGAACTGCTGGCACGTCAAAATTCAGACAAAACCACTCAGGGGAAAAAGAACTTACGCAGTTGCTAAGTTAAACACCGACATGCAGGATTCACGATAAGGTCCCATGATGAAGGATACATGTTTGTGTAAGCGCAAATCGCTTCTTACGCGAGTGAATTATGCTACAGGGGTGCTTCTTAAGCTTTCGATTTAGCGTAGTTTCAGAATGATTTAATCGAAAATATCAACAAACGCCCCTTCATAAATTCGACATGACTGAATTATCGCTGTTAAAGTCGGCTAGGTCTATTCGTTGCTCGTAAGCTTCTTGCGGGACTCGGAGGAATAACAAACTGCGGTCTGCAAACTACAGCAGGACGGACAATCCCATTGGGCAACGAGCGTGAAAGTGCTTAAGCCATTCGCTTATAAACGCATTGTGGCGATGTTTTCTGAGTGAGACAGGCGAAATTGTTTTTGAAAAAAAAAAAAAATGGAATGGAACCATGTCGAAGCTGTGCAGGAATTCACAGCTGAAGGACAATGCAGCAAAATTAAAGTCCGCTCATGCAGAATCACCTGGGATTCACACCAGGTAATCCGGACCTTCTAAACAAAATTACATACTCTCCTGAATTCAGCATGCTGCCGTAATGCAGGCTGCTACTGCATGGCACGTTGAGTCTGCAATACATTCATGCATGGCTGTGTCTGTAAAAACATTTAATTTGATTGATGACTACAGATTAAATGCCAAAAGTCATGTCAACGATATATAAATGTCAGTGTTACAGTGTTAACGTAGGTGTTACCCTAACAGTAAGCAGCTTAATAGGCTGAGGTTAACAGGTGGGTCTAATAAGCTCATTATGCATGGAGATATTATGCCCTCTCATCATCTGTTGTATCACAGATTTTAGGAGAATTTGTGTATGAGTGAGTGAGTGAGTGAGAGAGAGAGAGAGAGAGAGTGTGTGTGTGTGTGTGTGTGTCCTCGTGTACATGTGTGTGTGTGTGTGTGTGTGTGTGTGTGTCCTTGTGTATATATGTGTGTGTGTGTGTGTGTGTGTTTGTGCGTGTGTGTGCAAGTGTGTTGAGTGGCACATCTGTATATGTACTGCCTGATTCATCCTGTGGTTGGTACTCTATTGTAGATGTCTGCATAAGGTGCAGCTCCATCTCTAGAGAGCTTCATTATGGGTTTCTGTTTGTTTATCTGGGCCTGTCGATGTGTTGGCATTTTGCCTCGTTTGTCTATATCTAGTGTATGCTTTTGAAGTGAGTACACACCTTGCAGATTTGTCAGAAGTCCCGAAGCAGCCACGGTTAAAAGCATGCTGAAAGCACCCAGTAAGCACGATGGACTATCATGGTTGGACTGTCCGTACGCCAGATCAGATTTATGCCCTCTCCATTTTAGTGTTACTTTAGTTGCACAAATGAACTTGACCCTGACCACCAATGATATGGCATAGGAGAAATGTGGCATTTTTTTCTACCTCTACCCCCCCCCCCCCCACACACACACACACACACACAAACACACACACACCACACACACAAAAACACACACACACACACACAAACACAGATAC